>NW_026943826.1:5195162-5340162 GCF_035594765.1 Anolis carolinensis
GGACAAACATAATCAGCGCTGACGCAAATTAGATGGTTATTCGTTTTGAAAATTGACAGAAAAACAATAAAAAAGATGAAATGCTCCCAAATCAATAGATATAATGAAATTCAAATAATCCGAGAGATGAGGTCTCCATGGCAACTGATAATGTGGAAAAGAAAACAATTTAATAAAGGACAGACACACTTTGAAAACAGATTGGGCCCAGGGAAGGCGGGGGGCGTCGGGGGGGGAGGGGGAGGGGGGCAGAGCGGCGCCCCTTTGCTTGGCTTGTCTCTCCGCTTGGTTGGCGGCACCGGCGGCGGCGGCGGTGAAGGATCACTGTCCACCCCAAGGACGAGCGCCATAATTAAGCGCGGGCCTTTCGGTCCAGAAAGTGCAGATTCAGGTTTTAATACACAAAATTATTTCAGGAGCAGTGAATCGGAAAGTCGTTTGTTATGACCTTCCTGAGAGGCCCGGAGCAGGGCATGTTGGAGGCGGCGGAGGCTGGGGCCCGCTGAGTTATGGCATATTTGTGTTTTTATAGTGCGGAGGGGAGGGGGCCGCCGGGGGAGAAGGTTAAACAGTATTTACAGCTCACTTGTTTTCAGGAAGGAAAGAGAAATAGAGTTCATGAAAAGAGGAGAGGAGAAAGAGAGGGAGATTCCCCGGCCTTTTGGGATTGACGGCCGCTCGGAGCGGGCTCTTTGGGGTGTTTTTCCATGGGGATAGGGGTTGCACACACCCAGCATTTACTATTTGCGAGTATTTAGTTACCTTACACCCATATGCCAAACTTCATCCCACGGGCCAACTCCAGCCCTCCATGTCATTTGATGTGGCCCTCCAGTTGCCAGATTCCAACTTTTGTATAATGATAATAATAATAATAATGGGATCACAAACCTGCAAAAGTATTGGAAAATGAGCATGCAAAGATACTGTGGGACTTCCGAATCCAGACTGACAAAGTTCTGGAACACAACACACCAGACATCACAGTTGTGGAAAAGAAAAAGGTTTGGATCATTGATGTCGCCATCCCAGGTGACAGTCGCATTGACGAAAAACAACAGGAAAAACTCAGCCGCTATCAGGACCTCAAGATTGAACTTCAAAGACTCTGGCAGAAACCAGTACAGGCGGTCCCGGTGGTGATGGGCACATTGGGTGCCGTGCCAAAAGATCACGGCTGGCATTTGGAAACAACAGACTGACAAAATTACGATCTGTCAACTGCAAAAGGCCACCCAACTGGGATCTGCGTGCATCATCCGAAAATACATCACACAGTCCTTGACACTTGGGAAGTGTTCGACTTGTGATTTTGCGATATGAAATCCAGCATATCTTGTTTGCTGTGTCATAAGAAAATAATAATAATAATAATAATAATAATAATAATAATAATAATAATAATAATAATAATACTCATTGTCCCCTCTGCTTTTCATTATTGCCATGATCCCTCTGTCAACAAACTTACAAAAAACAAATCTCGGCTATCAGACATCTAAGAAATCTCACAAAATTTCGCACCTGACATACATGGATGACCTGAAGCTGTATGGGAAAACGGAAACCAAAATCCAGTCTCTGACCAACACTGTCTGAATTTTTAGCACTGATATCAGCATGGAGTTTGATTTGGACAACAAGATGAGTCCACAGCAGACACAAACCCAGCATTTATTATTTGCGAGTATTTGTTCGCCTTACACCCTGTATGCCGAGCTTCAGGCCCACGGGCCAACTCCAGTCTTCAATGGCATTTGATGTGGTCCTTCAGTTGCCAGATTCCAACTCTTGTACAACAATATTAATAATAATACTAATAATAATAATAATAATTTGATTGAAGTCAAAAATCAGAAATTCCTCAAAGCACAGCAGACAAAAAACCAGTACAAGAAAACTGCACTACAAACTAGAGCTGACAGCTGGCACAACAAAACATTGCATGGAAAGTTCCTTGACAAAATTGAAGGAAAAGCTGATAAGGAGAAGACCTGGCTCTGGCTCACGAATGGGACCCTGAAGAAGGAAGGAGAGAGAAGGCCTGATCCTTACATCCCAGGAGCAAGCCATCAGAACAAAGGCAATTAAGGACAAGATTGAAAAATCAGCAGATGACCCAAAATGCAGACTGTGCAAGGAAACCGACGAAACCATTGATCATCTCCTCAGCTGCTGTAAGAAAATCGCACAGACAGACTACAAACAGAGGCACAACTATGTGGCCCAAATGATTCATTGGAACTTATGCCTCAAGTACCACCTCCCAGCAGCAAAGAACTGGTGGGATCACAAACCTGCAAAAGTATTGGAAAATGAGCACACAAAGATACTATGGGACTTCCGAATCCAGAGTGACAAAGTTCTGGAAGACAACACACCAGACATTACAGTTGTGGAAAAGAAAAAGGTTTGGATCATTGATGTCGCCATCCCAGGTGACAGTCGCATTGACGAAAAACAACAGGAAAAACTCAGCCGCTATCAGGACCTCAAGATTGAACTTCAAAGACTCGGGCAGAAACCAGTTCAAGTGGTCCCGGTGGTGATGGGCACACTGGGTGCCGTGCCAAAAGATCTCAGCCAGCATTTGGAAACAATAGGCATTGGCAAAATTACGATCTGCCAACTGCAAAAAGCCACCCGACTGGGATCTGAAAATACATCACACAGTCCTAAACGCTTGGGACGTGTTCGGCTTGTGGTTTTGTGATACGAAATCCAGCATGTCTATCTTGTTTGCTGTGTCATACAATGTTGTTGTGTCAATAATAATAATAATAATAATAATAATAATAATAATAATAATAATAACAGCCAGCAGACTGTCTGCTGTGGACTCATCTTGTTGTGTTTCAGATGATGATGATGATGATGATGATGATGATAAAAACTTTATTTATATACCGCTCTATCTCCCCGAAGAGACTCAGGACAGTTTCCAACATGAGTGTGAAACAACATACAATGACTTAACACACCCAGAATTTATTGTTTGCGGGTATTTGGTTACCTTACACCCTGTGTGCCAAACTTCAGGCCCACGGGCCAACTCCAGCCCTCCATAGTATTTAATGTGGCTCTCCATTTGCCAGATTCCAAATCCTATATAATAATAATAATAATAATAATAATAATAATAATAATAATAATAATAATAATAATAGCAACTAGCTTTGCCCGTCCATGTGTTGCTGTGGCTTATGGGAATCCTTTGTTGGCCAGGTGGAATAGCAGTGAATAGCCTCAAAGCCTGGCTGTTTTCTGGAGTAGCTGGAGTAGCACCCTGGAGTTATCTGACCCTAGTTGTTTCCTTTCTGGAATTCCCCTGTTTTCAGAGTGTTGCTCTTTATTTCCTGTCCTGATTTTAGAGATTATGTCGCTCTGTATTATTATACCACAGTAATTATTACATATTATATTTATAATCTTATATTATCCATGGATTATATGAAGCCCCTTCTACACAGCTGTATAAAATCCACACTGAACTGGGTTATATGGCAGTGTGGACTCAAGATAATCCAGTTCAAAGCAGGTACTGTGGATTATGTGCCTTGGCATTTTGGGTTATATAGCTGTGTGGAAGGGCCTTGAGTCTACACTGCCATATAAACCAGTTCAAATTAGATAATCTGTATTTTATAGGCAGTGTGGATAAGGGCTAAGTGCACTCTGTCTGTGCCCTGGCCGCCATTTTGGCTGAGGGAGTTGCTAGGATATGAAGGGGGCGGGGCCTAAAGGCAGCGGGGGTGGGGCCTAAAGGCAGCAGGGCCTACCCTTCTGACTGGCAGTTGGGGGAGAAAGGCTCTTCCTCATCCTCTGTAATTTGGACTAATTTTCTATGTTGTTTTTTTTAAATTGAGAGACATAGATTGGATGCCCATGTCTTTTGTGGCCAAATTTGGTGTGATTTGGTTCAGTGGTTTTGTTGTTTACTCCATAGTAAAACATCACATTACATTTTTTATATATATCTATATATAAAACTTTATTTGGTGTCGGATGTGTTGTCGAAGGCTTTCATGGCTGGGATCACAGGGTTGTTGCATGTTTTCCGGGCTGTATGGCCATGTTCCAGAAGCATTCTCTCCTGACATTTCGCCCACATCTATGGCAGGCATCCTCAGAGGTTGTGAGATATATGAAGAAAACTAAGCAAGGAAGGTTTATATATCTGTGGAAGTTTCTGGGTGGGGGGAAGAACTCTTGTCTGTTGGAGGCCAGTGTGAATGTTGTATTTAATCACCTTTGTTAGCCTTAAATGGCCTTCCCAGCCTCGCATCCTGGCCTGGGGGAATCCTTTGTTCAGAGTTGTTAGCTGTCCCCTGATTGATTCCTGTCTGAGGTGGTTCAGTTCACCTTGGAAGTTCCTGGGTGGGAGGAAGAACTCTTGTTTTTTGGAGGCCAGTGTGAAAGTTGTACTTAATCACCTTTGTTAGCCTTAAATGGCCTTCCCAGCCTTGCATCCTGGCCTGGGGGAATCCTTTGTTCAGAGTTGTTAGCTGTCCCCTGATTGATTCCTGTCTGGAACTCTTCTGTTTTCGGAGTGCTGCTCCTTATTTACTGTTCTGATTTCGGAGGGTTTTTTTAATACTGGGAGCCAGATTGTGTTCATTTTCATGGTTTCCTCCTTTCTCTTGAAGTTGTCCACATTCTTGTGGATTTCAGTGGGAAACCACTGATATTGGGAACCACTGATATTTAGGATTTGATTTGGACCTCAGCTTTTGGGACACCCAAGTTTGAAAAGTCTTGTTTTGGACCCAACGGATATTCTCGTCTTCTTTAAGGCCCCCAAATCTCATACGGACTGGAGGTTGGATTCCTGTCGTCGTTCCCCTTCCATTGTCTGGATTTTTTGCTTGTAAAAATAGGCCAAGATTGATGTCTTGGGTTGCGGTGTGGATGTTAACACTTATGCCTTGATTTATGGAGTTACTTAGCCTAAGAAGTGAGACCACTTATACTCGTTTTGGATAGTAAACCTTTTAATGCGGGGAGAGAGAAAAATTATAATAAACGAAAGATGGCTCAACACACAGGCATGTTGGGAGGGGAGTGTACCGATTTGGTAGGGCCATATTATTTATTATTATTATTATTATATTAGTAAAAAACATTATTATTCAACTGGTCACTCCTTGTGAGTAGTTAGCGGTCACTCCACTGCTTGACCCTTCAGCTGGTCACTCCACCCCCTTGGGAGTAGTTAGCAGTCACTCCACTGCTTGACCCTTCAGCTGGTCACTCCACCCCCTTGGGAGTAGTTAGCAGTCACTCCACTGCTTGACCCTTCAGCTGGTCACTCCACCTCCTTGGGAGTAGTTTGCAGACTCCACTGCTTGACCCTTCAACTGGTCACTCCACCCCCTTGGGAGTAGTTAGCAGTCACTCCACTGCTTGACCCTTCAACTGGTCACTCCACCCCCTTGGGAGTAGTTAACAGTCACTCCACTGCTTGACCCATCAACTGGTCACTCCACCCCCTTGGGAGTAGTTAGCAGTCACTCCACTGCTTGACCCTTCAACTGGTCACTCCACCCCCTTGGGAGTAGTTTGCAGACTCCACTGCTTGACCCTTCAACTGGTCACTCCACCCCCTTGGGAGTAGTTAGCAGTCACTCCACTGCTTGACCCTTCAGCTGGTCACTCCACCCCCTTGGGAGTAGTTTGCAGACTCCACTGCTTGACCCTTCAACTGGTCACTCCACCCCCTTGGGAGTAGTTAGCAGTCACTCCACTGCTTGACCCTTCAACTGGTCACTCCACCCCCTTGGGAGTAGTTAGCAGTCACTTCACTGCTTGACCCTTCAACTGGTCACTCCACCCCCTTGGGAGTAGTTAACAGTCACTCCACTGCTTGACCCATCAACTGGTCACTCCACCCCCTTGGGAGTAGTTAGCAGTCACTCCACTGCTTGACCCTTCAACTGGTCACTCCACCCCCTTGGGAGTAGTTTGCAGACTCCACTGCTTGACCCTTCAACTGGTCACTCCACCCCCTTGGGAGTAGTTAGCAGTCACTCCACTACTTGACCCTTCAACTGGTCACTCCACCCCCTTGGGAGTAGTTTGCAGACTCCACTGCTTGACCCTTCAACTGGTCACTCTACCCCCTTGGGAGTAGTTAGCAGTCACTCCACTGCTTGACCCTTCAACTGGTCACTCCACCCCCTTGGGAACGGTCAGTAGCCACTCCACCCCTTCACCCTCTTCACTGGTCATGCCACACACTTAGGAGCATTCAGCGGTCACTCTACCCCTTGACCCTTTCACTGGTCTCTCCACCAGTAATATAACCATATAAAATAAAATATTATAATACACTATACCATATATACTCAAGTATAAGCCGACCCGAATATAAGCTGAGGCACCTAATTTTACCACAAAAAAATTGGGAAAACATTGACTCCAGTATAAGCTGAGGGTGGTAAATTTCAGAAATAAAAATAGATACCGATAAAAATTACATGAATTGAGGCATCAGTAAGTTAAATGTTTTTGAATATTTACATAAAGCTCAAATTTAAGATAAGACTGTCCAACTCTGATCAAATCATTATTCTCATCTTCTTCAAATCTAAATGTGCTTCTGTATCCTTTGAATAATAATAGAGTAAAATAATACATGTAATAATAATAATAATAAATACAGGAAAATAATACATGTAATAATAATAATAATAATAATAATAATAATAATAATAATAATAATAATAATAATAAAAAATACAGGAAAATAATACATGTAGTAATAAATGGAGTAAAATAATAAATGCAATAATAATAATAAGATCAGAGTGAAATAATAAATGTATTAATAATAATAAAAATAGAGTAAAATAAATGTAATAGTAGCAACAATAATAGAGAAAAATAATAAATGTAATACCAATAATAATAGAGAAAAATAATAAATGTAATAATACCAATAATAATAGATAAAAATAATAAATGTACCATATATTCTCGAGTATAAGCTGACCCAAATATAAGCCAACCAGGACCCTCACCCGAGTATAAGCCAAGGAGGCTTTTTCAGTCTTAAAAAAAGGGCTGAAAAACTAGGCTTATACTCAAGTATATACAGTATATTTATATTACATTATTATATTATATTATTCCCCAATTCAATCCACCGTCAGGACCAATAACACCCATTTCCCCTTTGAGGGTTGCAATAGTATTGACCTCCTGTATTACATTGTTTATTATTATATTATTGCATTATTATATTATATTATTATATTATTGTATTCTATTGTATTGTATTATCTCCCAATCCAATCCACTCTTGGGACCGATAATAACATTCCCGCCTCGAGGGTGGTAATGTCCCTAACGGTCCTATATGTCCAATGTGGCAAATAGTCCTCTGTATAATAATGCCACTTTCCTGTTGTGGGATCCTTCCTAGATCCACCTGCAAGGTCCAAGATCCAGTGTAGTCAATAAGTCTATCAATATGTGTAGACCACTTTTTGAAAACCACTAGTCAAGATAAGCATGATTTTGTTAGAAGTCAAATCTTGATCAAGTGATATTCACAAGAATTTATGGAATGGCACACAGGTAGCTTGGTTGTTAGACTGATGAACCGTGTCTTTGAACTGCCAAGGACAAAGACATGCCACTACAAAAATATATTTGGTTAGCAGAGGATGGTTGTTTCTTTGAAGTTGTAATTGCCCAAAAGATATACACTCCCTTTAAAAACCTTTTAGAGATTAAAAAAGTTTTCTTTGAAAAATAACATATCTTATTTACTCAAACGTCTTGTATTAATTCACCATACAGGCACATTTCTTATTGAAGTTCAGTTACAGAGAGGATGTAGTGTCTCTGTGTTGAGTACACAGGGTATCATTCTTAATCAATAGTCCATAGTCTTTAAGGATAGTTGTACTCAATGAAGTCCATAAGCATATTTAATGTAGTGTATATTTGTTTAAAGTAGTGTATATTTTCTTTTATTGTGTTGTTTAATGTGTTATGATTTGTTGTTCTATTATATTTTGTTATATTGTACTAGCTGTGCCCGGCCACGCGTTGCTGTGGCAAAGTGGTGGTGGTATTGGTTAAAAATGGTTGTGTAATTTTTATTTGACTTTATTTGCATTTTTTATTAATTTTATTGTATGTTATATTTTTATTTATTATATTTTATTATTTTCTTGTATTATTTTTAGTTATTTTCTGTTATTATAGTATTTTATTGTATTAATTTTTTAGTGTTTTTAATTATTTTTTATTGGGTTGCTAGGAGACCAAGTTGGAGGAGCTTAGCCTTCTAACTGGCAGCAATTGGATAAAAGCAATTATTCCTCTCTCTCTAATTAGGACTTTATTTTTCTTTTCTTTTTGTTGTATCAACCTAGAGGCGTGGATGATGGGTTGTGTTGTCAAATTTCGAGGTTGGGAGGTCTGTAGTTTTGTTGTTTTGTGGGTCGCCATGATGCCATCACTCTTTTATATATATAGATTGTTCTGGGCATGGCCCCATGTAAGCCGCCCCGAGTCCCCATTGGAGAGATGGTGGCGGGGTATAAATAAAGTTTATTATTATTATTATTAATTATTATAATAATTCCTTCTATATTGAAGCCCATACATTCATCCACCTCCACTGAGGTCTGATGCAAAACATCACTGTAGACCAAACACATACCGAATACAAAACGGAGTCCTGTGCCTGAACATGCTCAGTACAATCACATGTCTATAACCCTCCCACACTAAAGAGATAATCAAACTGGCAAATCAACATACACATAACAAATAAATAGTGAAAGGCTTGGGAGGCTGGCAGTCTGAATTTCTAGCCGTAATCTCCCAACAACATTGCGTTGGCTGGGCCTGCGTTTGGGCCGTTCTGCTCCCCAGCGGCCCAACGGCCTCTTTCTCCCTTGGCCAGTTGATAGATGGCATAAATTAGGCCTCTGAAGGGGGATACTGCATCCTTAAGAAGAAATATGTCCTCATTTTTCTTAAACACCGTTTGCACTGAGTGAAATGTTTAGAAGGGACGCTGAGGGATAACTTTATTTCTTACCAGGGAGTTCAGAGCCGTTCGGTGAAGCTCATAAAACACGGGGAGTCAGGGAGCTGACAGGCTGCCTGCCCATTAGAAGAACCATCACTCTTCCGGAGGGAAGCTCACGCCGGGCTGCCGGATCCCGGGGTTTGGCTACCAAAAGTGCAGGAGGGCAACGGAGGCAGCAGGGCCCAAGTCGGTGATGGGCCACGTTGTCAAGAAAGGGCCAAGTCACAGAAATGTACTCAGAGGAAAGTGGAGGAGAGAGAAGGCTTCCCAAGAGATTCCTCTCATCTCTCTGGTGTGGAAACAAGGGGGACGAGGGGCTAAGGAAGGAAACAGTACCAGCCATGGAGACTCCTTCCCTTCTTTATTTTCTTCCTTCCTTCCTTCTTCCCTCCCTCCCTCCCTCCCTCCTTTTCTTTTTTCCTTTTTTCCTTCCTTCCTTCCTTCTTTCCTTCCTTCTTTCCTAATTCCTTTTTCCTTCCTTCTTTCTTCCTTCCTTCCTTCCTTCCTTCCTTCCTTCCTTCCTTCCTTCTTTCTTTCCTTCCTTCCTTCCTCCCTTCCTTCCTTCCTTCCTTCCTTTTTTCCTTCTTTCCTTCCTTCCTTTCTCCCTCCCTCCTTCCTTCCTTCCTCCTTCCTTCCTTCCTTCTTCCTTCCTTCCTTCCTTCTTTCTTTCCTTCTTCCGTCCTTCCTTCCTTCCTTCCTTCCTTCCTTCCTTCCTTTTTTCCTTCTTTCCTTCCTTCCTCCCTCCCTCCTTCCTTCCTTATTTTTCCTTCCTTCCTTCCTTCCTTCCTTCCTTCCTTCCTTCCTTCCTTCCTTCCTTCCTTCTTTCTTTCCTTCTTCCTTCCTTCCTTCCTTCCTTCCTTTTTTCCTTCTTTCCTTCCTTCCTCCCTCCCTCCTTCCTTCTTTCTTCCTTCCTTCCTTCTTTCTTTCCTTCTTCCTTCCTTCCTTCCTTCCTTCCTTCCTTTTTTCCTTCTTTCCTTCCTTCCTCCCTCCCTCCTTCCTTCCTTCTTTCTTCCTTCCTTTCTTCCTTCCTTCCTTCTTTCTTCCTTCCTTCCTCCTTCCTTCCTTCCTTTCTTTCTTCCTTCCTTCCTTCTTTCTTCCTTCCTTCTTTCCTTCCTTCTTTCCTTCTTTCCTTCCTTCTTTCTTCCTTCCTTCCTTCTTTCCTTCCTTCTTTCCTCTTTCCTTCTTTCCTTCCTTCTTTCTTCCTTCCTTCCTTCTTTCCTTCCTTCTTTCCATCCTTCCTTCTTCTTTCCTTCTTTCCTTCCTTTTTTCTTCCTTCATAACTCCCTACTTCCTTCCTTCCTCGTCCCTCCTTCTTTCCTTCCTCCTTTTCTTCTTTCTTCCTTCCTTCCTTCTTTCTTCCTTCCTTCCTCCTTCCTTCCTTCCTTTCTTCCTTTCTTCCTTCTTTCTTCCTTCCTTCTTTCTTTCCTTCTTCCTTCCTTCCTTCCTTTTTTCCTTCTTTCCTTCCTCCCTCCCTCCCTCCTTCCTTCCTTCTTTCTTTCCTTCCTTCCTCCCTCCCTCCTTCCTTCCTTCTTTCTTCCTTCCTTCCTTCTTTCTTCCTTCCTTCCTTCTTTCTTTCCTTCTTCCCTCCTTCCTTCCTTCCTTCCTTCCTTCCTTCCTTTTTTCCTTCTTTCCTTCCTTCCTCCCTCCCTCCCTCCTTCCTTCCTTCTTTCTTCCTTCCTTTCTTCCTTCCTTCCTTCTTTCTTCCTTCCTTCCTCCTTCCTTTCTTCCTTTCTTCCTTCCTTCCTTCCTGTCTTCCTTCCTTCCTTCTTTCTTTCTTCCTTCCTCCTTCCTTCCTGTCTTCCTTCCTTCCTTCTTTCTTCCTTCCTTCTTTCTTCCTTCCTTCCTCCTTCCTTCCTTCCTTCCTTTTTTCCTTCTTTCCTTCCTTCCTCCCTCCCTCCTTCCTTCCTTCCTTCCTTCTTTCTTTCCTTCTTCCTTCCTTCCTTCCTTCCTTCCTTCCTTCCTTCCTTTTTTCCTTCTTTCCTTCCTTCCTCCCTCCCTCCTTCCTTCCTTCTTTCTTCCTTCCTTCCTTCTTTCTTCCTTCCTTCCTTCCTTCCTTCTTTCTTTCCTTCTTCCTTCCTTCCTTCCTTCCTTCCTTTTTTCCTTCTTTCCTTCCTTCCTCCCTCCCTCCTTCCTTCCTTCTTTCTTCCTTCCTTTCTTCCTTCCTTCTTTCTTCCTTCCTTCTTTCTTCCTTCCTTCCTTCTTTCTTCCTTCCTTCTTTCCTTCTTTCCTTCCTTCTTTCCTTCTTTCCTTCTTCTTTCTTCCTTCCTTCTTTCCTCTTTCCTTCTTTCCTTCCTTCTTCCTTCCTTCCTTCCTTCTTTCCTTCCTTCTTTCCTCTTTCCTTCTTTCCTTCCTTCTTCCTTCCTTCCTTCCTTTTTTCCTTCTTTCCTTCCTTCTTTCCATCCTTCCTTCTTCTTTCCTTCTTTCCTTCCTTTTTTCTTCCTTCATAACTCCCTACTTCCTTCCTTCCTTCGTCCCTCCTTCTTTCCTTCCTCCTTTTCTTCTTTCTATCCTTCCTTCTTCCTTCCTTCCTTCCTTCCTTCCTTCCTTCCTCCTCTACCCCCCACTCTTCCCAACCACCCATCCTTTTCTTGATGCCAAAAGATTTAATATTTGTTTGAAATGAGAATCAGTTCTCCAATGAATCTGGAGAGAGAGTCAGGGAATTAATGCCACTCTCTCTCTCTCTTTTCCCTTCCGTGGGCTCACACTCACTTCCCGGCACCTCCTCCCCCCTCCCTCACCCTTTCAATTTCTAAAGCCGGCTGATTTGAATATTTATAAATATCAGTAAATTATTTATTGTAGCAATCTGCTGTGCCATTTCACCGATCGCCGTTAACACTTTAGGGTTCTCGCTCATCCTCGGTGGCTCAGAGGTGGCTGCGAGCGATGCCGGGCCTCCGCAGGACACGCGTGTGCGCCGCTTGTTGTGTGTCTTTGTGCGAAATGGAAGCACACGGGAAGATTGGTTTGTGAACAATCCTTGAGATAAGTTTGCCTTAGGGTCGCCCAAAGTTGGAAACAACTTGGAAACCATGTCTTCTCAAAGACTTTCATGGATGGAATCACTGGATTGCTGTGAATTTTCCAGCAGCATTCTCTCCTGACGTATCACCCACATCTGTGGCAGGCATCCTCAGAGGTTATGAGGTCTGTTGGAAAATTGGCAAGTGGGGTTTACATATCTGTGGAATGTCCTTGTTGGGAAAAATAACACTTGTCTGTTGGAGGCAAGAGTGAATGTTGCCATTGGCCAGCTTGATTAGCACTGAATAGGCTTGCAGCTTCAAAGCCTGGATGATTCCTGCCTGAGGAAATCCGTTGTTGTGTTAACTGGCCCTGATTGTTTCATGCATGGAATCCCCCTATTTCCTGAGTGTTCTTTATTTACTGTCCTGGTTTTGGATTTTTTAATATACTAGCTGTGCCCGGCCACGCGTTGCTGTGGCAAAGTGGTGGTGATATTGGTTAAAAATTGTTGTGTAATTTTTATTTGACTTTATTTGCATTTTTTATTATTTGTATTGTATGTTATATTTTTATTTATTATATTTTATTATTTTCTTGTATTATTTTTAGTTATTTTCTGTTATTATAGTATTTTATTGTATTAATTTTTTAGTGTTTTTAATTATTTTTTATTGGGTTGCTAGGAGACCAAGTTGGAGGAGCTTAGCCTTCTAACTGGCAGCAATTGGATAAAAGCAATTATTCCTCTCTCTCTAATTAGGACTTTATTATTCTTTTCTTTTTGTTGTATCAACCTAGAGCTGTGGATGATGGGTTGTGTTGTCAAATTTCGAGGTTGGGGGGCCTGTAGTTTTGTTGTTTTGTGGGTCACCGTGATGCCATCACTCTTTTATATATATATAGATTGGTAGCCAGATTTCATTCATTGTCATGGTTTTCTCCTTTCTGTTGAAATTGTCCACGTGCTTGTGGATGTCAATGGCTTCTCTGTGTTGTCTGACATGGTGGTTGTTAGGGTGGTCCAGCATTTCTGTGTTCTCCAATAAATAAATAAAGAGCAATATTTAAAAAACTGGGGAATTCCAGACAGCTAACACCTCCCAACAAAGGATTCCCCCACGCAGGAAGCAGCTACAAGGTGAACAGCACTCAGAAAACAGATGAATTTCAAGCATGAAACAATCAGGGCCAGCTAACACCTCCCAACAAAGGGTTCCCTCAGGCAGGAAACAGCCAGGCGTTGAACCTGCTAGTCCATTCAGTGCTAATCAACATTCATACTTACCTCCAACAGACAAGAGTTCTTTCTCCCATCCTGGACATTATTCCACAGATGTATAAACCTCACTTGCCTAGTTTCCAACAGACCTCACAACCTCTGACGATGCCTGCCGTAGATGTGGGCAAAATGTCAGGAGAGAATGCTTCTGGAACTTGGATATATATTCCTCACAACCTCTGAGGATGCCTGCCATAGATGTGGGCGAAACGTCAGGAGAGAATACTTCTGGAACATGGACATATATTCCTCACAACCTCTGAGGATGCCTGCCATAGATGTGGGCGAAACGTCAGGAGAGAATACTTCTGGAACATGGACATATATTCCTCACAACCTCTGAGGATGCCTGCCGTAGATGTGGGTGAAACGTCAGGAGAGAATGCTTCTTGAAGATGGCCAGATAGCCCGGAAAACTCGCAGCAAACTCAGGGACGCTCTCCAAGGTCAGGTGAAAGAGACAGCGTGCCACTAAGCCGAGGTCATCTCTTGAGCTAAAAGCAATAAAATGCTTTATTGATAAACTGGAGCTCTGTGTATGTGTGTAGCAGAGGAAGCGATGACGCTCTCTTTGCACACTGCAAATCCCAGGCAATGAAAGTGGAATCATAGTGGTATCATGGAATTCTGGAATCCCGCATAATAGTGTTTCCAAACTGTTCCTTAGAACTTGTTTTTGCCCCGACAGACTCTTCTGTGGGATTGGGAATGAGAGGCACACTGGGAAATAGGGGGGGAAAGTGAGGGGAAAGCATTCACTGCACAACTCTCCTGTGCCTGCCTCACTTTATGGGAAGCTTTAAAAATTCAGTGACGTGTATAAATGATGCAAATTAGGTAGTCATATAGTTGATTGTTTTACTTAATTGTGCTTTGTGCGGATCGTAGGGAAGGGCTGAGAACTCGCTGTAAATTCCTCGTCCCTGACTCCTCGCATCCAGGAGTTCACCCACATTTGGACCGCTCCTTTTCCAGCTGCCTTGCAATCTTGAGGTCTAGCGACTTCCTCGTAAACAAATACCAGCCGCAAGCTCACATTCTAGAAAGGCAGAACCCCAAACTCAGTATCAAAACCTGTTTCCTGAAGTGTCCATCCTGCCCTGATAATAATAATAATAATAATAATAATAATAATAATAATAATAATAATAATAATAATAGGTAAAGGTTTCCCCTGACGTTAAGTCCAGTCATGTCTGACTCTGGGGGTTGGTGCTCATCTCCATTTCTAAGCCAATGAGCCGGTGTTGTCCGTAGACACCTCCAAGGTCATGTGGCCACTGGCATGACTGCATGGAGTGCTATTACCTTCCCGCCGGAGCGGTACCTATTGATCTACTCACATTTGCATGTTTTTGAACTGCTAGGTTGGCAGAAGCTGGAGCTAACAGCGGGCGCTCACTCCGCTCCTGGGATTTGAACCTGGGACCTTTCGGTTTATAAGTTCAGCAGCTCAGCGCTTTAACACACTTCGCCACCAGGGCTCCATATATATAGATACAGTAGAGTCTCATTTATCCAACACTCGCTTATCCAATGTTCTGGATTATCCAACGCATTTTTGTAGTCAATGTTTTCAATGCATTGTGATATTTTGATGCTAAATTCGTAAATACAGTACAGTAGAGTCTCACTTATCCAACATAAACGGGCTGGCAGAATGTTGGATAAGCGAATATGTTGGATAATAAAGAGGCATTAAGGAAAAGCCTATTAAACATCAAATTAGGTTATGATTTGACAAATTAAGCACCAAAACATCATGTTAGACAACAAATTTGGCAGAAAAAGTAGTTCAATTCGCAGTAATGTTATGTAGTAATTACTGTATTTATGAATTTAGCACCAAAATATCACGATATATTGAAAACATTGACTACAAAAATGCATTGGATAATCCAGAACATTGGATAAGTGAGACTCTACTGTAATTACTACATAGCATTCCTGTGTATTGAACTACTTTTTCTGTCAAATTTGTTGTATAACATGATGTTTTGCTGCTTAATTTGTAAAATCATAACCTAATTTGATGTTTAATAGGCTTTTCCTTAATCCCTCCTTATTATCCAAGATATTCGCTTATTCAAGCTTCTGCCGGCCCGTTTATGTTGGATAAGTGAGACTCTACTGTAGTAGTAATAATAATAATAATAATAATAATAATAATAATAATAATACTTTATTCTTGTATCCCACCTCCATCTCCCTGAAGGGACTCGGGGCGGCATACATGAGAAAACGTCCAACCGCAACATAAATTCACATATAATCCATAAATTTAAAACACAATATAATAATTTACTGTGTTTCCCTGAAAATAAGACAGTGTCTTATATTAATTTTTGCTCCCAAAGATGCTCTAGGTCTTATTTTCAGGGGATGTCTTATTTTTCCATGAAGAAGAATTCACATTTATTGTTGAACAAAAAAATGAACATTTATTATATACTGTAAAGTAGTTGTCATCACAAACCAGCATAACCAGACAAACTGTGAATCCTATCAAGAATTTCTTGTTACTGCCATTATTTCCATGTACAACACTCTATGGTATGTACATTTACCGATCTTGCATGATCTGGTGTTCTGTTCATTGGGCATGCTTCCAAACAAAAACTTTGCTAGGTCTTACTTTCGGGGAGGCCTTATATTTAGCAATTCAGCAAAACCTCTACTAGGTCTTATTTTCCGGGGATGTCTTATTTTAGGGGAAACAGGGTAGCTATAAAACAACATAACATAACAATTATTAAAATCAATTCAAAGCCCAGGTGAAGACCCTGGGTTGGTCTCGTGGCCTTCGAGATCCCGCTGTGAGTCCTAACCATTGCAACCCCAGTGAAAAATATGTTCCGTTTCCAAATCCGCACACGTGTACGTGAAGCCCCCCCTTATCCGCCCCAAACAATGTGGTGAATAATTGAACGGTTGCGTCCCTCTCCGCTCCTGGAAAGCTGGCACGCCGGTCTCCCTCCTGAGCACAGCTACTCAGCTGGGCTTAAAATTCTTCAATAAGAATATGAAAGGTCCATCTGTTCTGTTTTCGGCGCAGCCCCTTGAAGTGACAAGTCCCCGTCAGCCTCTCTCCTTGCCTCGCTTTCCGTCTCTTTTCTAGCTCACCCCCAAACCTCAAGTCCAAGCATCCACGATGCCCAGTTCACCCTCTCGGATTCTTTCTTTGTCCAAACTTCCCGCTAAAAACCTCCTCCTCCTCCTCTTCTCCCCACTTTGCCATCTTGTTCCGATCCTTTAGGAATTCCCTTTCAAAACAACCACAACCGGAGTGTATTCTGGCAAAGATCTCGTGCTCAAATCGGGAAGTCGGAGCCTCGCAGGCGGAGAGGTTTGGCCCCGAGAATTTGGCTGACGGCTATTTGTACGCTGGGCTTTCAGCACAAATTCAACACCAAGAAAACGCCGGGTTCTGTGACCTGGATAAATGATTGTGAGTTAAGCACATTTGCACATATTTGCTTAGTTTTGCATAATTTCGCATCTGACGAAATCCAGAAAGATGCTGTGCCAGCCTGAATTCGTAGGAACTTTTCCCAGTGCTCTTTTGCTACCTCTATCTGCATTGCAACCAGAGGTTGTCAATAAGCTTTCAAGCCATGCTGTAATATATTGTATGCACATATAATATTGATAATAATATAATGTAATACAGTATAATAATAATAATAATACACTATTATAATTGTATATTCCATATTACATGTAATATTACTATTAATATTACAGTATAGTGCTATAGTACAATATAGTAATATATAATGTTTATATTGTGCTATGCCAATAATATAATATAGTGCATGTACATATAACATGTAAGCCACCCTGAGTGCCCTTCGGGGTGAGAAGCAGCCTAAGTCCAAAATTATTTATTTATTCATTTACTACATTTATTTACTACATTTATATCCCACCCTTCTCACCCCAAAGGGAACTCAGAGCAGCGGTATGTACATACAATATATTATATTATTAGCATAGCACAATATTAGCATTATATATTGCTATATTGAACTATACCACTATACTGTAATATTATATGTAATATATAACATATAATTAATATTATTATATGGTATTATTATTAGTATTATATTGTATAAAATGATAATATTATTATCAATATCATATGTATATAGTAAAAAGTAAAGGTTTTCCCCTGACGTTAAGTCCAGTCGTGTCTGATTCTGAGAGTTGGTGCTCATCTCCATTTCTAAGCTGATGAGCCGGCGTTGTCCGTAGACACCTCCAAGGTCATGTGGCCAGCATGACTGCATGGAGCGCCGTTACCTTCCCACTGGAGCGGTACCTATTGATCTACTCACATTGGCATGTTTTCGAACTGCTAGGTTGGCAGGAGCTGGGGCTAACAGCGATCGCTCATTCCGCTCCCGGGATTTGAACCCGGGACCTTTTGGTCGGCAAGTTCAGCAGGTCAGTGCTTTAACACACTTCGCCACCGGGGCTCCCCATATGTATATACAATATATTATATTATTAAAACTGATATAAAATATTATATTATAAATGAGGGCGGGGGCCAGGTAAATGACCTTGGAGGGCCGCATCCGGCCCCCGTGCCTTAGTTTGGGGACCCCTGCTGCAACATCTTGAGGACTAGGTGGTGGTTGTCCTGTTAGAAGCCGCCAACAAAATCCCATTTCAGAGAGTTCCTCCCTTTTTCTTCCAGGTCCCTCTGGGTCTGGCGACTGAGCCAGGGCCGCTTTGCCTCTGCCCCGAGCTCTTCGCTGGTGCAAACGCTTTGCGGGTATTGTTTTCGCAGGAAATGCTCAGTGTAAATAAAGCATGTGGGAGAGTTTGTCCCCGGCAGGGATGAAAAGAACTCTGTGACAGGCCCAGGTTATAAATGGCTTCCTTAGATTGATGCAAAATCAAAACATTTCTTTTGGGGAGAAGAAACTCACAAGGGATGTTTACTTAGTCGGGAATCTTTTGTGCCACGCCGAGTGGAGTGCCAAGGCCATGGCGGATCAAACAGGCATCTCCCTTCTCAAACTGAGGTGGAGCCCACCTCTCTTCTGTTTTGGGAATCTATGAGCAGTTAGACTCAAAAATCACCCTCCTTCGGGGGTGATTCCTCAAAAATACAGCAGAGTGGCAGAAGCACACTTCACAAGCAGCAGAAACTTACGTGAGGTGAGTTTGGGAAAGCCTTCGTTTCTTAGGATGGCAAAGGATTGCAAAGTCTCCTTGAAAGTTCAAAAAGCATTTATTGAGGTAAAAAGAAATCCATTGTAGATAGAAAAGGTTTTAGAGCTAACTAGCTGTCTAAGCTAGCACTAAGGAAGGTAAGCAGGTAAAAATAACAAAGGTATCTAAATAGCTACATTTTGCCTAGGAGAGTGGCAAAATGTGTCCTTCTTAGTTGGAAGACAATAGAAGAGAGATATGGCTACGGCCTCATGGTCCGAGCCTTCTTGGGGCAATTAACATTCCAATCTAGATAGAGGAAGTTACCTCATCCCTGAAGAGATCACATTGCTAAACTTACTTACTTACTTAGGCGATCCCTCGTCGTTTGAGGATGATGGTCCTCCATTTCTTGGAAGATGCCTGTGCGTGATTTTTTTTTAATGTGTAGAGGTCGGTGCACAGCTGGTCAACACACCGTCTTCACAGATTGAGGTCCCAGCAGTGGTGTGGTTAACACAACGAGAGTGGCTTCTTCCGCCTTCACAGCCGTTGTAACATGTACCATGTTATCCTCCGCCTTCTCCGCTGTTGAGGTCTTTGGGTCTTGGATTGTTCTTGGTCTGGATCCTCCCCTGTGGCCACTCCTGGGAGTGCATCACTTCTATGGTTGTGCCCACAGGTTCATTGGAACACGCAAGCCCCCTCACCACGTCAAGGTGACAATCCATCGAGGTGAAGGCGTGGATGTAAACAGAATAGGAACAGAGGGAAATCAGCAAAGCCTATCTGGGCATGCATGGGATTATAGAGAGGCTTCCCTCAGTCTAATCTATCCACTACATATCTAATAGATGAGACTTGTGTAGTCCAGGATGATTTCCAACAATCTGCAATTTTAGAAAGACCTTGCAAAACTCCCTGCATATCTTGGAAAAGGTATATAGTGGGGTCCCAGGTGAGCCTCGACCTGAAAAGTGTGGTGCCAGCAGGATCTCTCACATCCAATTGAGAAGCATCCTCTACAAATGGGTCTTCGATGAATCAATCTGTTTTTCTATCATCTGTTTGGTATAGTTCTACAATGCATTGTTTCCGTCATCATTTTTTAGTCCTTCTTGGTCAATACTTGGTTTACATTTCCATTTGATTTCTTGGATCTTGTGGAAGAATTACCTGATTCCTCCTTTGTTGACCTAGAGCAGGGTTCCCCAAACTCTGGTCTTCCAGGAGTTTGGGACTTTGGCTCCCAGAATCCCTGACACTTGGCCAAGGCAGCTGAGGTTTCTTGGGGTGAGTTCCAAAACACTTGAAGTTCTACGGCATTTTAATATGGCATTAGGTTTGTTTCAGGGGCCCCTGGGGGCACAGTGTGTTGAAGCGCTGAGCTGCTGAACTTGCGGACCAAAAGGTCCCAGGTTCGAATCCCGGGAGCAGAATGAGTGCCCGCTGTTAGCCCCAGCTCCTGCCAACCTAGCAGTTCAAAAAATTCAAATGCGAATAGATCAATAGTGTAGCAAGTAGGATGCATTTTTCCCATCTCTTAGGCAAAATGTAGCTATCTAGATTTCTTTGTTATTTTTACCTGCCTACCTGCCTTAGAAGCTAGCTTAGACAGCTAGTTAGCTCCATTTCTATTTGCAATGGATTTCTTTTTACCTCAATAAATACATTTTTTGAACTTTTAAGCTGACTTTGCAATCCTTTGCCATCCTGAAGAAGAAAGGCTTCCCCTAAACTCACCTCACGTATGTTTCCTGCTGTTTGGAAGGTGTGCTTCTGCACTCTGCTATATTCTTGGGAATTTACCTCACAAAAGAGGGTTATTTTGGGCCTAACAGCTCACGGATTCTCAACAAATAGGTACTGCTCCGGCAGGAAGGTAACGGCACTCCATGCAGTCATGCCAATGGCCACATGACCCTGGAGGTGCCTACGGACAACGCCAGCTCTTCGGCTTAGAATGGAGATGAGCACCAACGCCCAGAGTGTGAGTAGATCAATAGGTACTGCTCAGGCGGGAAGGTAATGGCGCTCCATGCAGCCATGACCTTGGAGGTGTCTACGGACAACGCCGGCTCTTCGGCTTAGAAATGAAGATGAGCACCAACCCCAGAGTGTGAGTAGAGCAATAGGTACTTCTCCGGAGGGAAGGTAACGGCGCTCCATGCAGTCATGCCTATGGCCACATGACCTTGGAGGTGTCTACGGACAACGCCGGCTCTTTGGCTTAGAAATGGAGGTGAGCACTGACCCCCAGAGTGTGAGTAGATCAATAGGTACTGCTCCGGCGGGAAGGTAACGGCGCTCCATGCAGTCATGCCTGTGGCCACATGACCTTGGAGGTGTCTACGGACAACGCCGGCTCTTAGAAATGGAGATGAACACCAACCCCTAGAGTCAGACATGACCGGACTTAACGTCAGGGGAAGCCTTTACCTTTTCCCTTAGGTTTGTTTCAGCTGATTCTTTTTGTAAGCTGTCTTGGTTTCCACACCGGGAGAAAGTCAGGATACAAAGGAATGGTGATGACGATTATGATGATATTGATGATGATGATACAGTAGAGTCTCACTTATCCAATACTCGCTTATCCAACGTTCTGGATTATCCAACGCATTTTTGTAGTCAATGTTTTCAATACATCGTGATATTTTGGTGCTAAATTTATAAATACAGTAATTACTACATAGCATTACTATGTATCAAACTACTTTTTCTGTGAAATTTCTTGTATAACATGATGTTTTGGTGCTTAATTTGTAAAATCATAACCTAATTTGATGTGTAATAGGTTTTTCCTTAATCCCTCCTTATTATCCAACATATTTGCTTATCCAACGTTCTGCCGGCCAGTTTACGTTTGATAAGCGAGACTCTACTGTATTGACGATGTTGTCATCCAAAAGGCTGTGGAGTCCGACCTGAGTGTTGTCTCCTTTGTGCTCAGCACTGCAGCACTCCCGCTTCCACTTCCTTGGGATAAATATTTATTTTTTCCATTCCTACGTGGAGGATGTCTCTCATGGGGCTGAGCTGGTGCTTGACGGCGGGAGTGTCGAGACAGGGAGCCGCGTTCGTGACCAGTCCGGAAGGGTCTTCTTTGGGGAGGGAGTCGCTGATGGGACCTGACAGCCCTTTCCTCCGGCGATGTGGCCGGCTCAAGAAGACCTGGCTTGCAAAAGAGAGCCACGCTGGGCTTTCTTGTGTGAAGTGGGTGCTGATTCATCAGTCGCCTGCCGGGCTGGCTCGGAGGGTGCTGTCCAAACCCGTTTTCTTCACCCGGCTTCCCTTCTTGGAAGCATATGGATGTCGGCTCCCACCCTCCGTCCCAAGGCTCTCTTCGCCGGACTCGTTGGGTGTTGGGTTTCGCTGGTCTCGGCCTCACGTGACCCTCCAGGTGTAGCCCGAGTTTAAAAGGCCGGCTGGGATTTCAAGAGCAGCTCAGGCCAGGGAAGCGGAGTGACGAAACCACGACCTGGATTCCCCTCTGAGCCCAGGCAGGTGTGAGAGCGAGCGTGTTTTGCGTGTGTGTGAATTTGGGCGTGCACGTCAGGTGTGCTCTTGTGCGAGGACACAGGTGGGCGTGTAAATAACACAGGTGTGTGCGGCTTTTTTTTTTTGTGCTCTTATCAAGTCATCGCACCTCTGTGGGCGAAGGGAACAAAGCACAGGAGATGCGAGTGCAGACCTCCCACTTGGAAGCCCAGATCTCAAACAATTTTGGACTACTCCCCAAAAAAATAAAAAATGAGCTTCTTGTGTTCTCGAAGGCTTTCATGGCCGGGATCACAGGCTTGTTGTATGTTTTCCGGACTGTGTGGCCATGTTCCAGTAGTATTCTCTCCTGACGTTTTACCCACATCTGTGGCAGATATCCTCAGAGGTTGTGAGATGTATGAAGAAAACTATGCAAGGAAGGTTTATATATCTGTGGAAGTTCCTGGGTCGGGGGCAGACCAGGGGACAGGCAGAGTTAGGCCTCACTTAGGCCTCTTCCACACTGCCAATAAAATACAGATTATCAGATTTGAACTGGATTATATGGCAGTGTAGACTCAAGGCCCTTCCACACAGCTATAATCTTATGTTATCTGCTTTCAACTGGATTATCTTGACTCCACACTGCCATATAATCCACTTCAGTGTGCAGTCGGACACAACTGGACTTAATGTCAGGAGAAAACCTTTACCCTTTACCTTAACTATCACCAATTCCTCAATACTTTATTTCCCATAACACCATACTTCGCCACAGCAACGCATGGCCAGGCACAGCTAGTTTGTTTATATATATATATATATATATACACACACACACACACACACACACACACACACACACACACACATACACACACACACACACACACACACATACATATACACACACATGCACACACACACACAGTAGAGTCTCACTAATCCAAGCCTCGCTTATCCAAGCCTCTGGATAATCCAAGCCATTTTTGTAGTCAATGTTTTCAATATATCGTGATATTTTGGTGCTAAATTCGTAAATACAGTAATTACAGCATAACATTACTGCGTATTGAACTACTTTTTCTGTCAAATTTGTTGTATAACTTGAAGTTTTGGTGCTTAATTTGTAAAATCATAACCTAATTTGATGTTTAATAGACTTTTCCTTAATCCCTACTTATCATCGAAGTTATTCGCTTATCCAAGCTTCTGCCGGCCCGTTTAGCTTGGATAAGTGAGACTCTACTGTATATATAATAAAACTTTATTTGTTGTTGAATGTGTTGTCGAAGGCTTTCATGGCCGGGATCACTGGGTTGTTTTATGTTTTCCGGGCTGTGTGGCCATGTTCCAGAAGTATTCTCTCCTGACGTTTTGCCCACATCTGTGGCAGACATCCTCAGAGGTTGTGAGCTATATGAAGAAAACTAAGCAAGGAAGGTTTATATCTCTGTGGTTGGGGGGAGGCCAGTGTGAATATTGTAATTAATCACCTTCCTTAGCATTAAATGGCCTTCTCAGCCTCACATCCTGGCCTGTGGGGAAGCCTTTGTTCAGAGTCATTAGCTGCCTCTGATTGATCCCTGTCTGGAAATCTTCTGTTTTGAGAGTGCTGCTCCTTATTTACTGTTCTGATTTTGGAGTTTTTAAAATATTGGTAGCCCGATTTGGTTCATTTTCATGGTTTCCTCCTTTCTGTCGAAGTTGTCCACATGCTTGTGGATTTCAATGGCTTCTTTGTGTCGTCTGACATAATAGTCAGCAACTTCCACAGGAAAACATACAACAACCCAATGAGTTCATTGCCTTTTCCTTACCCCGCTTTGGCTTTTCCTTCATGGCTCGTAAAATGATCTCCTTGATATGGTTTAGGGATGTGTGCACGTTGTCCAGAAGAGTGAGTTTCTTCTCCCTTTGCAAACTCATACCAAGCCGTGTTTCCTCATTTCTCGGGCAACAGGCAGCCGCTTAGTTTCTTTTCTTCTGCTTTTACGAGGAGACGATGCCCAGAGCTGTCAGCCGCTAATGCTAAGCAGCCGTGTGTTCTGGCTGGCGGAGAGCGAGTCTAAAGTTTCAGGCTGTTAGCATTGTAGTGGAGGATTAGGACGTGTCACCATTGCTCCTGGGTACACCATTGGGGGTCTGATGGATTCTCGTTCTGCTTCTCGTTCTTGTTCTTGCGGGGGACAAGATTACAGAGGCCGTTAAAAAAGATTTGAGACAGATTGAGAGGATCGTGGTTTATGGAGAGGGAGCAGGAGCCAGACCGTTTTCCTATCATCCCAATTGTGTGTTTGAGGCGAAGGTTGTCCAGGGCTTATGGAGACCTCTGGGCTACAGTTTTGTATCTAAATGAAAGACACCAAGGTTCAAACCCTGACCAAACTTGGCACATAAATTTCTCAAAATATCCGGGCACCGCCGGGTCCCCAAGCTAGTATCTAATATATGAGACTTGTGTAGTCCAGGATGATTTTCAACATTTCCAGGTTTGTTGTTTGAAAGACATAGATTGGGTGACTATGACTTTTGTGGCCAAATTTGGTGTGATTTGGTTCAGTGGTTTTGTTGTTTACTCAGTCCTACATTATGTTTACTCAGTCCTACATTACGTTTACTCAGTCCTACATTACGTTTACTCAGTCCTACATTACATTTACTCAGTCCTACATTATGTTTACTCAGTCCTACATTACATTTACTCAGTCATACATTACGTTAACTCAGTCCTACAAACGTACATTACGTTTTTATATATATATAGATTAGACGAACATGCTGTGGATTAGTTGATTGTCTTAAGGAATTTCCTTATTATTATTATTATTATTATTATTATTTATGGCCAAATTTGGTGTGATTTGGTTCAGTGGTTTTGTTGTTTACTCAGTCCTACATTACGTTTACTCAGTCCTACATTACGTTTACTCAGTCCTACATTACGTTTACTCAGTCCTACATTACGTTTACTCAGTCCTGCATTACGTTTACTCAGTCCTACATTACGTTTACTCAGTCCTACATTACGTTTACTCAGTCCCACATTACGTTTACTCAGTCCTACATTACGTTTACTCAGTCCTACAAACGTACATTACATTTTTATCTATATAGATTAGACGAACATGCCAGTTTTCTGCTATGGATTAGTTGATTGTCTTAAGGAAT
Source organism: Anolis carolinensis (assembly GCF_035594765.1). Lineage (NCBI taxonomy): Eukaryota > Metazoa > Chordata > Lepidosauria > Squamata > Anolidae > Anolis > Anolis carolinensis. Next base: position 5,220,278 of record NW_026943826.1, read on the forward strand.
TTCCTTATTATTATTATTATTATTATTATTATTATTATTTATGGCCAAATTTGGTGTGATTTGGTTCAGTGGTTTTGTTGTTAACTCAGTCCTACATTACGTTTACTCAGTCCTACATTACGTTTACTCAGTCCTACATTACGTTTACTCAGTCCTCCATTATATTTACTCAGTCCTACATTATGTTTACTCAGTCCTACATTGCATTTACTCAGTCCTACATTGCGTTTACTCAGTCCTACATTACGTTTACTCAGTCCTACATTACGTTTACTCAGTCCTACATTACGTTTACTCAGTCCTACATTACGTTTACTCAGTCCTACATTACGTTTACTCAGTCCTGCATTACGTTTACTCAGTCCTGCATTACGTTTACTCAGTCCTACATTACATTTACTCAGTCCTACATTACGTCCTACATTACGTTTATTCAGTCCTACAAATGTACATTACGTTTATATATATATATAGATTAGACGAACATGCTGTTGATTGTCTTAAGGAATTTCCTCCTAATGCCCGTTGTCTTTCTTTCTCTTTCTGTTGTCCATTTCCTCCTCCAGCTGAAAGAACTCTATGCACTGACGCAACCTCAGGAAACCCCAAGATGGCTGCCAAGCGCAAAGGTGGCCTGAAGCTCAACGCCATCTGTGCCAAGCTCAGCCGCCAGGTCGTGGTCGACCACAAGGGAGCCGAGCAGGTCCATGCCGACAAGGGCCGCGAGGGCGTCCCCAAGGAGGTTGCCCAGGCCGGGGCCAAGGAGCCCGAGGGGGCCGGCCGCGTGCAGAAGATCGAGGAGGACAAGCGGAGGGAGGTGATTGAGAAGTGGGTCAATGGGGAGTACAGCGAAGACGCCTTGCTGGGGCGCGTGGAGAGCAAGGAGCCCAAGAGCTCTGAAGGGGCCGAGGTGCCCCCCGAGGGCGTCTACATGGTGCAGCCCAAGGGTTGCAGCGACGAAGAGGACAACGGGGACGAGGCCGAGCCACCCAAGGGCTCCCAGGAGGGCAGTTTCCCGGACGAACGGGATCCGGAGGTGCCTCCGTCCAAGGAGGAAGCCTTCCGGGGCCCCAGCGGTGAAGCCGGACCCAAGCTGATCGGAGCAGCTACCTCAGGTAAGGCCTCCTCTCTCGCATTTCTACGTTTTAGCAATCTCGTCTTTCCCAGTAGGCTCAGGCACAAGCAAACTGTGGCAGAATCTCTGATATTACATCTCTTTCCTCATTGATAAGGTCTGTTATCTTGGTCACAATCTGATGTTCCTTGTCCCAGTTTCCCAATTGAGTCCGAAATTACTCCATTGGTGAGAAAGAACCATATAATACGTGGCCAAGTTGCCTGTCTTTGGAGTTTTGGGGCATCTTGATTTCTTCCTAGGACTCAACTAGAACTACAGCCGCAAAAGATAGGTCACTGTGCTGATGATTTTAATGGTAGTTTTTTGTATTCTTGTAAAGTATATATTCCAACCTCAGTGGAAAGTTGATGGTTCAAATCCGCGGGACGGGGTGAGCTCCCAATGTTAGCCCCAGCTTCCACCAACCTAGCAGTTCAAAAACATGCAAATGTGAGTAAATCAATAAGTACTGTTCCGCGGGATGGGGTGAGCTCCCGCTGTTAGCCTCAGCTTCCCCCAACCTAGCAGTTCAGAAACATGCAAATGTGAGTACATCAATAGGTACTGCTCTGCAGGATGGGGTGAGTTCCCACTGTTAGCCCCAGCTTCCGCAAACCTAGCAGTTCTAAAACATGCAAATGTGAGTACATCAATAGGTACTGCTCTGCAGGATGGGGTGAGTTCCCACTGTTAGCCCCAGCTTCTGCAAACCTAGCAGTTCTAAAACATGCAAATGTGAGTACATCAGTAGGTACTGCTCCGCAGGATGGGGTGAGTTCCCACTGTTAGCCCCAGCTTCCACAAACCTAGCAGTTCGATATACCATCCAAACCCCAAAGGCTGGGTAACATTCCCTATTAACAGGGATTGTTTAAAATGTGAAACATTGTAATGCTGTTCAAATTGTAACTTCACCCTTCAAATATTTACTAAATTAGTACGATATCTACATCTATTGAAACAGTGACGGTGCCAATAGATACAAATAATATTTGAAATCACTTGAAACATGAATCAGTATGTAACAAAATTTGAAACTCTTCCTGGTTTGAATGTGCTATTTCCTGTTTGACTGTGCAGTAATAACTTTGAAAGTCGCTGTTACACTCCAGAAACTTTGTTGCCACAAACTACCGTAGGTTGAATTGGGTTGCTGTGAGTTTTCCGGGCTGTATGGCCATGTTCCAGAAGCATTCTCTCCTGACGTTTCGCCCACATCTGTGGCATCCTCAGAGGTTGTGAAGTCTATTGTCGAAGGCTTTCATGTCCCGAATCGCTGGGTTGCTGTGAGTTTTCCAGGCTGCCTGGCCATGTTCCAGAAGCATTCTCTCCTGACGTTTGGCCCACATCTATGGCAGGCATCCTCAGAGGTTGTGAAGTCTATTGTCGAAGGCTTTCATGGCCAGAATCGCTGGGTTGCTGTGAGTTTTCCAGGCTGCCTGGCCATGTTCCAGAAGCATTCTCTCCTGACGTTTGGCCCACATCTATGGCAGGCATCCTCAGAGGTTGTGAAGTCTATTGTCGAAGGCTTTCATGGCCAGAATCGCTGAGTTGCTGTAAGTTTTCCAGGCTGCCTGGCTATGTTCCAGAAGCATTCTCTCCTGACGTTTCGCCCACATCTATGGCAGGCATCCTCAGAGGTTGTGAGGTCTGTTGGAAACTAGGCAAGCGGGGTTTCTATATCAAAGCCTTCGACAACACATAGGTTGAATTGGTTGAGATATTCATTGAAAAACTGGAGCAAAAAGTTTTTGCAGTTTAATTTTTATGATAGAACCAATAAGGAAATAATATTTATTAAAAAGATAAAGGTTTCCCCTGACATTAAGTCCAGCCTTGTCTGACTCTGGGGGTTGGTGCTCATCTCCATTTCTAAGCCAAAGAGCCGGCGTTGTCCATAGACACCTCCAAGGTCATGTGGCCATTGACATGACTGCATGGAGTGCCGTTACCTTCCCGCCGGAGCAGTACCTATTTCTCTACTCACACTCTGGGGGTTGGTGCTCATCTCCATTTCTAAGCCAAAGAGCCGGCGTTGTCCATAGACACCTCCAAGGTCATGTGGCCATTGACATGACTGCATGGAGTGCCGTTACCTTCCCGCCGGAGCAGTACCTATTTCTCTACTCACACTCTGGGGGTTGGTGCTCATCTCCATTTCTAAGCCGAAGAGCCGGCGTTGTCCATAGACACCTCCAAGGTCATGTGGCCAGCATGACTGCATGGAGCGCCGTTACCTTCCCGCCGGAGCAGTACCTATTGATCTACTCACATTTGCATGTCTTCAAATTGCTAGGTTGGCAGAATCTGCGGCTAACAGCATGCCTTTTTCCTAGCACTCAAGGGAGCGGGAGAAAGTGTCGAGTGGCTGCGTGGGGCCTGTGGGGAGATGAGCTGGCAGCGGAGGCACGTGGGAGACGCCGTGGCCGCCTTGCCTTCCCCTCCGGAGGAATCTGGCTACTCCTGGCGCTGGGACAAACGGCAGCAGCCCCGGCTGTGACACCTCCATCCACTACCGCTCGCTCTCACTTTCTCCGCTCAGGCTGCAGACAAGCTGGGCTGGTCCTGCCAAACCAAACTCATTAAAACAAATGAGTCTTTTCTTTTCTCTCTCTCTCCCCCCTTTGATCTCTCTTTCTTTCATTCCCTCCTTCTTTCTTCTGCTTTTTCAGAACATTCTTCCTGTTCTTGATACAAGTGTTAAAACCAATTCTCGTTTAATGTGTTGTCGAAGGCTTTCATGACCGGAATCATTGGCTTGCTGTGAGTTTTCCAGACGGTCTGGCCATGTTCCAGAAGCATTCCCTCCTGATGTTTCACCCACATCTATGGCAGGCACCCTCAGAGGTTGTGAGGTCTGTTGGAAACGAGGCAATTGGGGTTCATATATCTGTGGAATAATGTCCAATGTGGGAGAAAGAATCAACATATTATGTGAGAACACAGAACTGTACCTGGTTGACTGATATGTTAATGGTTGTGAACTCCAGAATGCTTCTTGAACATGGCTGTACAGCTCGGCAAACTCACAGCAACCCAATTCTCATTTGAACTAGGCTCTAGAAGTAGCTTCACTCACTTCTTCCTCTGAGAGTTGTAGTTCACCCTTAAACAGACAGCACTGAACTTCAGATCTGGACCAAACTTGGCACACAGCCCTATCATGCCCAACTGAGCATACAGACAGGGTTTCGGGGTGATTGTCCTTTGGCTCTGGGAGTTGTAGTTCACCCTTAGACAGACAGCACTCAACCCAGCCGACTTTGGATCTGGACCAGACTTGGCACACTGTCTCATCATGCCCAACTGAGCATACAGACAGGGTTTTGGGGTGATTGTCCTTTGGCTCTGGGAGTTGTAGTTCACCCTTATACAGACAGCACTCAACCCAGCCGACTTCGGATCTGGACCAAACTTGCCACACAGGTTTCTCAAAACACCCGGGCACCGCCGGGTCCCCAAGTTAGTATCTAATAAATGAGACTTGTGTAGTCCAGGATGGCATCCAACAGGAACATACAATACAAGCACTCCGATCTCTGCTTAAAAACCTCCACCAACATATTCCTTGCACGTGGTAAGAAGGCTGAAGGGCAATATTGAGAGGAGTTCTGGAATCACTGGCAGCTCAGAGTCTCCAGCAGTTCATGGATTGAGTTCCTCAAAGTGTCTCCTTTTGCCCTCCGGAGAAGGGCATCTCCAAATGAAGTCTTGACTCCCATTCCGGTTTAATAACTGACTCGACACCTCGCCCTCTCCCCCTTTGGTGCCGCCTTGCGTGAGCTTGCACCGGCGTCCCTCCCCGCCTCTCCCTCTCCCCGTTATTAGAAACTCATCTCGGCTCATCTGTCCCCTTCCCTCTTCTCCAGCCTCCCCAAGTTCAGTGGCAACGCACATAATTATGCATATAAGATATAAACAGAGCTGTTTAATTATCCTTCGCCACATCAGTGACAGAGTAATTAACAAACATTGCAAGATCAATGAGGAAAAGTGTGACCTTCAGTTTCCTTTGATAGGAAAAGCCCTTGTCTGTCGCTGGCGCAAGGTGATTGGGCTCGGACTCGGCGGCACTGAAGTTTGTTTTGCGAGATTCCCCGCTCAGCTCCACTTTGGTCCCCATGTCTGCCTGGACCCCCAAAAAATACTCTTGTGGGGAGCTGCTTAAGGGCCCACTGGGAGCTAAATAGTGCCATATGGCAGGGCTGGTTTTCCTTTGTGAGTCGAGACTGACGAGACTGATGGAGATTCCATCCAAATTGAGATGCCAGCTTCCAAGCAAGCAAAACAAGGGAGAAGTTGCAGAGAAGATGTCCTTTCACGGGAAGATCTTGGCCCACAGGGCTCAAAGATAGACCCTTCATACTTTTTTTATTGTGTTAGAAGCTAATTGAGAATATACTGCAAGTCTCCGGTGTGAGAGAATCAGCTGTCTACATAGACATGGCCAGAAGTGAATTGAGACTATACTGCAAGTCGCTTCTGGTGTGAGAGAATTGGCTGTCTACAAAGATATTGCCAGAAGTGAATTGAGACTATACTGCAAGTCGCTTCTGGTGTGAAAGAATTGGCAGTCTACAGAGATGTGGCCAGAAAGGAATTGAGACTATACTGCAAGTCGCTTCTGGTGTGAGAGAATTGGCAGTCTACAAAGACATTGCCAGAAAGGAATTGAGACTATACTGCAAGTCGCTTCTGGTGTGAGAGAATTGGCAGTCTACAAAGACGTTGCCAGAAGTGAACTGAGACTATACTGCAAGTCACTTCTGGTGTGAGAGAATTTGCCGTCTTCAGAGACATTGCCAGAAGCAAATTGGGACTATACTGCAAGTTGCTTCTGGTGTGAGAGAATTGGCTGTCTACAAAGATATTGCCAGAAAGGAATTGAGACTATACTGCAAATCGCTTCTGGTGTGAGAGAATTGGCAGTCTACAAAGACGTTGCCAGAAAGGAATTGAGACTATACTGCAAGTCACTTCTGGCCACATCTCTGTAGACAGCCAATTCTCTCACATCAGAAGCAACTAGCAGTATAGTCTCAATTTGCTTCTAACACAATTTGCTTCTGGCAATGTCTCTGTAGACAGCCAATTCTCTCACACCAGAGGTGACTTGCAGAATAGTCTCAATTCGCTTCTGGCCACGTCTTTGTAGACAGCCAATTCTCTCTATACTGCAAGTCACTTCTGGTGTGAGAGAATCGGCTGTCTACAAAGAAGTTGCCAGAAGCAAATTGAGACTATACTGCAAGTTGCTTCAGGTGTGAGAGAATCGGCCGTTTACAAAAACGTTGCCAGAAGGGAATTGAGACTATACTGCAAGTTGCTTCTGGTGTGAGAGAATCAGCTGTCTACAAAGATGTTGCCAGAAGCAAATTGAGACTATACTGCAAGTCGCTTCTGGTGTGAGAGAATTGGCTGTCTACAAAGACGTTGCCAGAAGTGAATTGAGACTATACTGCAAGTCACTTCTGGTGTGAGAGAATCGGCTGTCTACAAAGATATTGCCAGAAGGGAATTGAGACTATACTGCAAGTCACTTCTGGCCACATCTCTGTAGACAGCCGATTCTCTCACATCAGAAGCAACTAGCAGTATAGTCTCAATTTGCTTCTAACACAATTTGCTTCTGGTAATGTCTCTGTAGACAGCCAATTCTCTCACACCAGAGGTGACTTGCAGTATAGTCTCAATTCCCTTCTGGCCACGTCTTTGTAGACAGCCAATTCTCTCTATACTGCAAGTCACTTCTGGTGTGAGAGAATCGGCTGTCTACAAAGACATTGCCAGAAGCAAATTGAGACTATATTGCAAGTCACTTCTGGTGTGAGGGAATCGGCCGTCTACAAAGACGTTGCCAGAAGCGAATTGAGAATATTCTGCAAGTCTCGGTGTGAGAGAATCGGCTGTCTACAAAAAAGTTGCCAGAAGCAAATTGAGACTATACTGCAAGTCGCTTCTGGTGTGAGAGAATTGGCTGTCTACAGAGACATTGCCTAGGAGACACCCGGATGTGTTACCATCTTGTGGGAGGCTTCTTTCATGTCCCCACATGGAAGCTGGGGCTGACAGATGGGAGCTCACCCCATCTCCCGGATTCGAACTGCCAGCCTTCAGATCAGCAGATCAGCATCTTCCCAATTTCCCTTCTTTGTTTATGTCCCAGGCTCAGAACAGGGGAGAGGAAAAGCCCTCCCGTCCCCGGAGTCCAGGGCTTCTGCTCCGTCCGGACTGTTTTGCTTTCCCTTCCATATATAGTGCGTATCTGTGGGCTATTTTTAGCCCCTTCGGATTGTATGTGGGGCTTTTTTTCCTTTCCCTTTCCCTTCCCGCCACCCTTCGCTAACTCCGGATCCTTTGTGATAGGAGAGCAACTCGGAGCTGGCCAGGCACAGAAATGCTGGACCACGCTAACAACCACCATGCCAGACGACACAGAGAAGCCACTGAAATCCACAAGCATGTGGACAATTTCAATAGAAAGGAGGAAACCATGAAAATGAACAAAACCTGGCCACCGGTATTTAAAAAAAACTCTAAATAAAGAACAACACTCAGAAAACAGGGGAATTCCAGACAAGAAACAATCAGGGCCAGCTAACATCCTTGTGCTAGAAAACAATACTAGAACTATTAAGTCAAGGAGGCTTTAAAACTCAGTCTCGACTTCCTGTTGTCAAAGGCTTTTCCCCAGGAATCCAACCAAGAGGAATTCCAGGCAGGAAACAATCAGGGCCAGCTAACACCCTAATAATAATAATAATAATAATAATAATAATAATAATAATAATAATAATAATAATAATAATAATAATTTATTCTTGTACCCCACCCCATCTCCCCGAAGGGACTCGGGGCAGCTCACATGGGGCCTTGCCCAACATCACAATATAAAATCAAAACAAAAACACAAATTTACAACAATAAATCAACAATATCGGTAAAACACCCTACCAACAAAGGATTCCCCCAGGCAGGAAGCAGCCAGGCTTTGAAGCTGCTAGGCCATTCAGTGCTAATCAAGGTGGCCAATGGCAACATTCACACTTGCCTCCAACAGACAGACAACACTCACCCTGGACATCATTCCATAGATATACAAACCCTCTTGCCTAGTCTCCAACAGACTTCACAACCTCTGAGGATGCCTGCCCTAAATGTGGGCGAAATGTCAGGAGAGAATGCTTCTGGAACATGGCGAGACAGTCTGGAACACTCACAGCAACCCAGTCCTGACTTGGTGGGAACAATATGTTATCGAAGGCTTTCATGGGTTGTTGTATGTTTTCCGGACTGTATGGCCATGTTCCAGAAGCATTCTCTCCTGACGTTTCACCCCCATCTATGGCAGGCATCCTCAGAGGTTGTGAGGTATATATATATGGGAAGGCTGGCTGGAATCCTATGCCACAGTTATAAATGCATCACAGAGTTAAGCATTCGTAGTCCCTGCGTCAACGGACCTACGGACCTCACACCCTCTGAGGATGCCTGCCATAGATGTGGGCAAAACGTCAGGAGAGAATACTTCTCGAACATGGCTATACAGCCCGGAAAACATACAACAACCCTTGGTGGGAACAGTCCAGTTAATTCTTTCTCGTCCTAGTTTTTCAGCTGTCTTTAAAATCTCCGGGTTTCTCTTTGTGTTCTCCCGTTATTTTCAAAGTACAGTAGAGTCTCGCTTATCCAACCTTCACTCATCTAACTGTATTATCCAACATAGAACATTCACAGAACTTTTTACAGATTTGATTTCCGACAGTGTTGTTGCTGTAAGTTCATTTTATGCAATTCTATCATTATTTGTAGTCAATTTTTTAGTAATCAATGTTTTCAATACATTGCGATATTTTGGTGCTAAATTCGTAAATACAGTAATTGCTACATAATGTTACCGTGTATTGAACCATATATCGAACTGCTTTTTCTGTTATAATTTGTAAAATCATAACGTAATTTGATGTTTAATAGGCATATCCTTAATCCCTCCTTATTATCCAACATTTTCACTTATCCAAAGTTCTGCTGGCTCCTTTGAAAATCTCTGGAGAGCTAAAGAGAAGGGGAATCTCTCCTCGGTTTCTGCGTTTTTGGCGTCACACGTCTAAGGTTTCACCATCTTGGGAGTTGGGGTGACTTAGTGGACGGTGGGACTTACATGTGTGAAAGATTATTTTTCACAGAGAGATGAAAAGCAGCATTGGGGAAGACAGGTTTAGCACGGACCTGGAGATCTTTCGACCCGAGAGAGCCGGGGATTGTAGGGGATTAGGGGCTTTATGTCGGGGCTCTTGGGTTACGCCGGGAAAGGCAAGCGATACGAGAGGGGCACAGAGGTCAGAGGAAACTTTTCAGGCTTTATGGCTCACAAACATGGGATGTGGGAGGAGGAAAGAGGAAGGGGCACAAGTGGATCCCCAGATGTTGAAAATTGATATTACTAGAGATGTTAAGACGGAGGAGTTAGGAGGCTAGTAGTCGTCTCTTGAGTCCCTCATTGTCATGCAATTATTATTATTATTATTATTATTATTATTATTTCCAATGAATAATTTGGACCAATAAATCATCTTGTTGTGTTTCAAATAATAATAATAATAACAATAATAATAACAACAACAACAAGAACAATAACAACAATAAAAAATATGTAAAGCAAAGTGAAGAACCTGCTAAATCAGAAACTCCTCAAAGCACAGCAGACAAAAAATCAGTACAAGAAAACCGCACTACAAACTAGAGCTGACAGCTGCACAACAAAACATTGCATGGAAAGTTCCTTGACAAAATTGAAGGAAAAGCTGATAAGGAGAAGACAAATGGGACCCTGAAGAAGGAGACAGAAGGCCTGATCCTTGCAGCCCAGGAGCAAGCCATCAGAACAATGCAATTAAGGCCAAAATCGAAAAATCAGCTCATGACCCAAAATGCAGACTGTGCAAGGAAACCGACGAAACCATTGATCATATCCTCAGATGCTGTGAAAAATTGCACAGACAGACTACAAACAGAGGCACAACTTTGTGGCCCAAATGATTCATTGGAACTTATACCTCAAGTACCACCTCCCAGCCGTAAAGAACTGGTGGGATCACAAACCTGCAAAAGTATTGGAAAATGAGCATGCAAAGATACTGTGGGACTTCCGAATCCAGACTGACAAAGTTCTGGAACACAACACACCAGACATCACAGTTGTGGAAAAGAAAAAGGTTTGGATCATTGATGTCGCCATCCCAGGTGACAGTCGCATTGACGAAAAACAACAGGAAAAACTCAGCCGCTATCAGGACCTCAAGATTGAACTTCAAAGACTCTGGCAGAAACCAGTGCAGGTGGTCCCGGTGGTGATGGGCACACTGGGTGCCGTGCCAAAAGATCTCAGCTGGCATTTGGAAACAATAGACATTGACAAAATCACGATCTGCCAACTGCAAAAGGCCACCCAACTGGGATCTGCACGCATCATCCGAAAATACATCACACAGCCCTAAACGCTTGGGAAGTGTTCGACTTGTGATTTTGTGATACGAAATCCAGCATGTCTATCTTGTTTGCTGTGTCATACAATAAAATAATAATGATGATGATGATGTACATGGATGACCTGAAGCTGTATGGGAAAACGGAAACTGAAATCCAGTCTCTGACCAACACTGTCCGAATTTTTAGCACTGATATCAGCATGGAGTTTGGTTTGGACAAATGTTCGACAGTGGCATTGAAGAAGGGAAAAATCATTGAAAGTGAGGGCATAAATATGCCTAATGGCCAAACGATAAAGTGTCACCAGCCAGAGGCCTATAAATATCTGGGCATATTACAGCTGGACAACATCAAGCATGAACATGTGAAGACTGTGGTCAGCAAAGAATACACACAAAGGGTCTACTGTGGACTCATCTTGTTGTGTTTCAAATAATAATAATAATAATAATAATAATAATAATAATAATAATAATAATAATAATAATAATAGAAGGCCACCTTACTGGGATCTGCATGCATTATTTGCCGATACATCACACAGTCCTAGACACTTGGGACGTGTCCAACGTGTGATCCAATACAACAGCCAGCAGAGTGTCTGCTGTGGACTTGTTGAGTTTCTAATACTACTACTACTACTACTACTAATAATAATAATAATACTTTATTTATACCCTGCTGCATCTCTCAAAGGACTGGGGCGGCTTACACTGGGATGCTCTCCCGCGCTTGCCTCTTTTGCACCCGTTCTCACCCCGAGTGTCCCCTTCCCATCTCCGTTTCCTTTGACTTTATGCTCCGATGCTGCTTGACTTCTGCATCTTCTATCCGTTGCCTCGTGGCCTCCTCCTGCCTCCTTCCCATTCCCTTTTCTCTCTGCAAAGAGCTGGTGGAGATGAGGCTGGAGGGACCCCTGCGCACAGTAAATCTGGTCTCCGTGGGGAGCGGGATGTGCCCGGAGAGGAGGAATGTCGTGTCAGCCCAAAGCTGGAGCGAGGCTGCCCCCGGCGTGCCAGAGCCATCTCCGTCGTCGCCTCTTTTGCACTGATATAAAGCGACCTCCAGCCCGTCCTTCTTACTGACCAGATAGGGCTCCTCGGGGTCCCATTTCAGCACCAGGCGAAAATTCCTCTTCGTTTCCTTTAAAGTAACATAAAATAAACGGCCAAGTTCGGAGAGGCAGAAGCCCAGAAAAGCAGCCCTGTATACGTCCTCCTCTTCGAAGAGCTTGGGTGGGCAACTCCAGCCTGCCTCTTCGAACTTGGCCTCTTTTATTTCTTTATTTCTTTAATGGCCTCTCACATACGTGTGCTTGCGTGTGTGAAGAGTGTAGAGCAGGGGTCCCCAAATGTTTTAAACAGGGGGCCAGTTCATGACCCCTCAGACCGCTGGAGAGCCAGACTATAGTTGGCTACCAAGCAATAATAATAATAATAATAATAATAATAATAATAATAATAATAATAATAATAATAATAATAATAGGGTTGGAAGAGACCCCTTGGGCCATTTAGCCCAGCCCCCTTCTGTTCTTGTCCACTAAAAGCACAAGCAAAGCACCCCCGACAGATGACCACCCAGCCTCAAAGTTAATAATAATAATAATAAAGAGGGTTGGAAGAGACCCCTTGGGCCATTTAGCCCAACCCTCTTCTGCCTTTGTGTCGTGGGGGCCAGATAAATGGCTTCAATGGGCCGCATGTGGCCCGCGGGCCGTAGTTTGGGGACCCCTGGTGTAGAGTGAGGGGTGTCTGCAGAGGCGGTTCAACCACTAGGCCAACTAGGCAGTTGCCTGTGGCACCATCTTGTTGGGGTCACCGCTTCTCTGCTCCCAAAGTCCCAAACGCCTTCCTGGCGAGAACGAATGTCTAGTTTTCCTGGTGGTTGAACCGCCTCTGCAGACACCCCTCACTCTACACCAGGGGTCCCCAAACTACGGCCCGCAGGCCATATGTGGCCCATTGAAGCCATTTATCCGGCCCCCACGACACAAAGGCAGAAGGGGGTTGGGCTAAATGGCCCAAGGGGTCTCTTCCAACCCTCTTTATTATTATTATTAACTTTGAGGCTGGGTGGTCATCTGTCAGGAGTTTTTGTTCTCCTGTTTTCAGAGTGTTGTTCTTTATTTATTGTCCTGATTTTAGAGGTTTTTTTAATACCGGGGGCTATCAGGATTATCTAAGTCCACACTGCCCTATATCCCTGTTCAATGTTTGGTGCTAAATTTGCAAATATAGTAATTCCTACATAACATTACCATGTAGTGAACTGCTTTTTCTGTTGATTTGTTGTAAAACGTGATGTTATGGTGCTTAATTGGTAAAATCTTAATGTAATTTGATGTTTAATAGGCATCCTTGGTTGGGAGGTGTTAGCTGGCCCTGTCTGGATTTCCTGTTTTCAGAGTGTTGTTCTTTATTTAGGCTTTTCCTTAATCCCTCCTTATTATCCAACATTTTCGCTTATCCAATGCTTTTATTTTTCAGTGATTGGTTGGGGGGGGCAAAATTCTGTTCGCCTACACTTGAAAATTACCTAGGGCCGGCTCTGGGTGTCTGTTATAAGCTGGTTACCACATCTTTGCCACAGCCCGGCCTTTTTTTGCCATCTTTTCCCCTTCCAGCATAACTAGGAATTCCATTCCGCCGTTCTCCCGCTCTCCTGTTTGCCACCTTTGCGCCGGCATGGGATGCTTGTTCCAGCTCTGGCATGTTCACTTCCAGTAAAACGACTTTTCCGTCGTATTAGGCCAAGGCGAGAGTGCAGAGACATTTATGAAACTTTGTTTAATGTACTGAAAAGCCATCGGCTAGAACATTTAGGAAATTGATTTTCCTGGCATTGATGAACTCTTTTTATTTTACCCCAGTATTAATTACTTTTTTTAAAACAAATTAATTTAAGAGTCGTAAAACCGAACAAGTGAGCCAAACGTCAATAGATCATGTTTGTTCCTTGTGTGTGCTTCAACTGCTGTGCCTCTTGAATGACATATATATTTCTCTCTCTTTTTGCCGCTCACTCCAGGGGAGGCCTCGTCTCTGCGGGACTACGCCGCCACCACCATGACCGAGTTCCTGGGCATGTTTGGCTATGACGACCAGAACATGCGGGACGAGCTGGCTCGCAAGATTAGCTTTGATAAGCTGAACGCCACTACCTCAGATGCCGCCGTTGCCGTTGTTGCCTCCTCCCTTGCGGGCGAGGACGCCGTGGCCAAGAGAGCCCGTTTTTCCAAGTACGAGGAATACATCCGCAAGTTGAAGGCAGGGGAACAAGTGCCCTGGCCCATCCATCCAGGCAAGAGCGAAGAGCTGACCAGCAAGCTAGGCAAGGAAGCTCCCATGGGCTTGAAGCAGCCCATCCGCTTGCCGGCCCCCGACATCTCGCTCTTGCCAGAGACGAAAGCCACCATCTTGCCTCTGCCCTCCCCCAGCAGCTCCCAGATGCAAGGGCTGATGTCGCGGGCATCCAAGTACGACTTCTTCATCCAAAAGCTGAAGACTGGCGAAAGCCTCCGCCCGCAGAATGGCAACACCTACAAGAAGACCTCCAAGTATGACTTGGAGAACGTCAAGTACTTGCACCTCTTCAAGCCGGGCGAAGGCAACCAGGACATGGGAGGGGCCATTGCCTTCAAGACGGGGAAGGTGGGCCGTCCTTCCAAGTACGACGTTCGGAACATCCAAAAGCTCACCCCGGTCAAGCCTCCGGCCCCCAGCTTGGTCCCCACCCCGCTTACCACTACCCCCAGCAGCACTCCAGTGGCCGGACCCGAACAGCCCGTCGCGCTGTCCTTCAACACTCCAGAGTACCTGAAATCCACTTTCTCCAAGACAGACTCCATCACAACTGGAACAGTTTCTACTGTTAAGTAAGTCGGACCGCACTTTTCACATCTCTTCCTTTAGGTCAGTGATTCCCAAAATGGGCGCTATCGCCCCCTGGTGGGCACTGCAGTGATCGAGGGGGTCGGTGATGCCACCTATTAGGAGATGGGGCGGGGCCTCTTCCCAAGGGCCAGAGACAGGACTGAGCACCTGAGGCGCCTGTTAGGACACAGGGGGCGGAGCTAGAGGAGTGGGTGTGGCTTCTTCCCAAGAGCCCGAGACAGGGCTGCGAATCTGTACCTCTCCTGAGACGCTTGTTGGGACACATAGGGCAGAGCTAGGGAAGGGGGCGGGGCCTTCTTCCAAGAGCCTGAGACAGGGCTGAGCCTCTACACCTCTCCTGAGGCGCTTGTTGGGACACAGAGGGCGGAGCTAGGAAATGAGGCGGGGCCTCCTTCCAAGAGCCTGAGACAGGGCTGAGTCTCTATACATCTCCTGAGAGGCCTTTTAGGACTAAAGGGTGGGACTAGGGGTGGGGGCGGGCCTCTTCCCAAGAGCGCAAGACAGGGCTCAGCCTCTGTATACCTCCCCTGAGGTGCTTGCTAGAACACGGGGGCAGGGTATAGAGGTTCAGCCCCATCCTCTGTGTCCTGGCAGGCACCACAGGACAGGGATAGAAGCTCAGCCCTACCTCAGGGCTCGTAACTCTGCACATCCCAGTCCTGGCCTCGCAGCCCTGAATCTTGGCTCAGCCCCGCCCTCTTGAGCAGGAGCCACGCCCACCCCTCTAAGCCACGCCTCCCTTTCCAGGGGGCACTGAGTCATATTTTTTCTGGAAAGGGGGTGGCAGGCCAAATAAGTTTGGGAACCACTACTTTAGGTCGACTCTGGGGCGGAGAGGGAGGGTAGAAAAAGCAGAGTGGCGGGGAGGTGTGAGACACGCTTCTGCCCTCCCCTGGGCCTCTGTTCTCCTTCTGGATTTAACATGGCAGTTAAGAGCTGAAGCCAGCTGTCAGGCACGTGTTTAGAATATCTAGAGCCCTGGTGGGTTTCTTCAGCCTCTCCTCGTGTAACTACATTAACATCTGTCCCAGAAATCCAAAGCATTCATTTTGTCTGGGGCAAGTCCTTTGCAAGGACGTGGGCTCAGAGGGATCAGATAAGTACCTGCCTTGGGACAAAACATCCCAGACATGGCATAGTGGTTTATTGGATTAGGACTGGGAAACGTAAGATTGTCATCTATGGAAATCCACTGGATAACCGTAGACAAGTCACAACTTCCAGCATCCCCTCCCCGAGGCTCAAAATTTTGAGAGTTGTTGTGTGCCTTCCAGTCGTCTCTGACTTATGGCGAGTTTTCTTGGCAAGATTAGTTCAGAAGGCATTTGCCCTTGCCTTCCTCTGAGGCTTGCCCAAGAAGCATTCCTGGATGAATGGAGAATCAAACCAAAGTTGTAGTCCAAGTCTCAAACCAGTACACCACGTTCTGGTGTAAAGTTGAGAATGGGCTAGCCATTGGGGGCAAAGAAGCCTTCCTTCCAGTTGCATTCTTCATAGCTATTCACCAAAGAGAGCTTGCTTCTACCCTCCTGTGTCTGTGTTGATTTTTCCCCCCGTGTTCATGGCAGCATGTGAACCTCCCAGTTTCTTGGTCCAGGTCCCTTTTTGCTGTTCCCATTGCCTTACAAATCAGTGCAAGAGTATGTCAAGGACAGGCAGATGTGCAGTTGCCCACGTGTTTGGCACCCTCTCAATCACAGTCCTCCTTCGGTTTCCTTCCTGCCGTTCGTTGGTTCTCTCGCACTCTCTCTTTCCACCGCGATTGGGGATGAACCTCAAGTGCACTCTTGGCTCTGCCCGCAAGACTTCCTTCAGACGGTGGAGGCGGGAGAGAGGGGTTTACGCTGTGGCAGAGCTTCTATGTCATTTCCTCTGCAAGAACTGAGGACGCTTGACAGGACAGTTGATATGATGACTAGTAGAATAACCTCGACCTTCCACCTGCCAGGCATGTGCTTGGTGAGTTAATGGTCTTGCCTAGCAGACTTTCCACAGGGCCTTTCCAGCAAGAGTTAGATTGTAGAACGGGGATGCAACAACAATTTAGTCCAAGGTAGGCTAGGCAAAACTACGGTTAGGTGGATCTGGAATTGGTTAAGCAAAATAACCCAATGGTTGATTCTCCCAAATGCTTCCTTTTCATCCTGGAAAGAAGTGCCATCAGCAGGGTTCCTTCCGTCCTGGGCCCAGTTCTGTTCAACATCTTTATTAATGAAGTGTTAGAAGGCATGATCATCAAGTTTGCAGATGACATCATTTTGGGAGGGAGAGCTAATACTCCAGAAGACAGGAGCAGAAGTTGGGAATCTATGAGCGGTTAGACTCAAAAATCACCCTCTTTCGGGGGTGAGTTTAGGGAAGCCTTTGTTCCTGAAGGATGGCAAAGGAGTGCAAAGTCTCTTCAAAAAAGCATTTATTGAGGTAAAAGGATACCTCAATAAAGCATTGTCGATAGAAAGGGTTTTGGAGCTAACTAGCTCTCTAAACTAGCACTAAGGAAGGTAGTGGATAGGTTAGAATGAGGGAAACCTCTCTATATTCCATGCATGCCTAGATAGGCTTTTGCTGGTTTCTCTCTTCCTTCCTGTTTACATCCACTCCCCTCACCTTGTTGTTTTAGCAGGGTTGAGGTAACTTCCTCTATCTAGATTGGAATGTTAATTGCCCAAAAAGGCTTGGACCATGTGGTCGTAGCCATATTTTTTCCTCCTTCGTCTTCTGCATGAGAAGGACACATTTTGCCCACTCTCCTGGCAAAATGTAGCTATTTAGATATTCTTTGTTATTTTACCTACTTACCTTCCGTAGTGCTAGCTTAGAGAGCTAGTTAGCTCCAAAACCCTTTGTATACCGACAATGGATTTCCTTTTACCTCAATAAATGTTTTTTTGAACTTTAAGGAGACTTTGCAATCCTTTGCCATCCTTCAGGAACAAAGGCTTCCCTAAACTCACCTCACGTAAGTTTCTGTTGCTTGTGAAGTGTGCTTCTGCTACTCTGCTATATTTTTGAGGAATCACCCCCGAAAGAGGGTTAGTTTTGAGTCTAACCGCTCATAGATTCCCAACACAAACAATCTGAACAGATGAGAGAGATGATTGGCCAAAACTAACAAAATGAAGTTCAACAGGGACAAATTCAAGAGACTCCACTTAGGCAGGAAAAATGAAATGCAAAGATACAGAATGGGGGACACTTGGCTTGATAGCAGTACATGTGAAAGAGATTGTGGACAGGAAAGTGAACATGAGCCAACAATGTCATGAGGCAGCCAAAAAAGCTAATCAATAGGAGTCTAGTGCCTCGATCCAGGGAAGTCATGCTCCCCCTCTATTCTGCCTTGGTCAGACCACACCTGGAATTACATTGTGTCCACTTCTGGGCACCACACTTGAAGGGAGATGTGGACAAGCTGAAATGTGTCCAGAGGACGGCAACACAAAGGATCAAGGGTCTGGAGAACAAGCCTTCTGAGAAGTGGTTGAAAGAGCTGGGCATGTTTATCTGCAGAAGAGAAGGCTGAGAGAGTGGAGACATGATGAGGGCCATGGTGAGGGAAAGTCATAGAGAGGAGCAAGCTTGTTTTCTGCTGCCCTGGAGACTTGGACGCAGAACACTGGCTTCAAACTACAGGAAAGAAAAGAGATTCCACCTAAACATTAGGAAGAACTTCCTCACTGGGAGAGCTATTCAGCAGTGGAACTCTCTGCCCTGGAATGTGGTGGAGGCTCCTTCTTTGGAGGCTTTGAAACAGAGGCTGGATGGGTTGTTGTATGTTTTCCAGATTGTATGGCCATGTTCTAGAAGTATTCTCTCCTTAGCTATCCAATGCTAATTGAGGTGATTAACTACAACATTCACACTGGCCTCCAACTGACAAAAAGTTCTTCTCACACCCTGAACTTTCAACAGATATATATAAATCTTCCTTGCTTAGTTTCTCCATATACCTCACAACCTCTGAGGATGCCTGCCATAGATGTGGGTGAAACGTCAGGATGCTAATTGAGGTGATTGACTACAACATTCACACTGGCCTCCAACTGACAAAAGAGTTCTTTTCTCACCCTGGACTTTCCACAGATATATATATATATATAAACCTTCCTTGCTTAGTGTGGAGATCTCAGGCAGAGGGGAATCTTTTTCCCCTTTCTTCTTCTTTATTCACTTTAGATAGTAGCGTAACTTAGTTTAGAATATGTGTGACAGAGGCTTGGATGTTGAAGAACACTAAAAAGTTTATTCAGGCACAGAGCTTAGTGGTTACAATGGTGCTTCTCAGAGTTACACTTTCTTCAACAGTTGCAAATATAACCTATGATGAATCCACTTTCAAAATACTTTCTCCTTTCCTTGAGCAGTCTAAACCTTTTTCTTCTCTTACAACCAAAGCTATCAACTGATCACTTTGGATCTAACTGGGATTGCTTCCCCTTACCAGTCAGACTCTACAAATAAACCCAAACAAGTCACTTAACTTGCTTAATATGACACAACTAGAGATCTGAGCTTCCCTGGTTTCCCTAACCTGGAACCAGTGTCTTCCCTGTGACTCAGATCACAGACTAAACTGTTTTTTTAAATATTCCCTCCTTTTTCTCCAACCGGCGGTTGGCTCCGCCCTCATTACTATGGCAACCTGCCTCAGAATGCTGAGCTGGCTACCATCCCCCACGCACTGGTAACTAATACTTACCCTTTTAAACATAGTTAAACATGACTTTTAAAACGAAATTAAACATGACATCTATAAATCAAAATAAAAACAAAATAAATCTTTACACTTAGTTTTTTCATATACCTCACAACCTCTGAGGATGCCTGCCATAGATGTGGGCGAAAAGTCAGGAGAGAATACTTCTAGAACATGGCCATACAACAACCCTGTGATCCCGGCCATGAAAGCCTTCGACAACAGAGAGGCTGGATGGCCATCTATCAGGGGTGCTTTGAAGGTGATTTTCCTGCTTCTTGGAAAAATGGGATTGGACTGGAGGTCTCTTCCAACTCTATGATAGTATGATTCTATGACATCCCTCAATTGAATCTTGGCTTCGATCCATCCTACTTTCCTCTGGATGGAGAGGAAGCTACCAGGAAGAATTCTCAGACGTAGCTCAGGGTTGCTCTTCAGAGCTCTTCAGAGCCTCCAAGTTCATCGTGTTCAAAGACATCCATGAGTAGATAGGATGCCATTATTTGTGGGCAAGGGGGTGTATAGGGGGCAGGGAAGAAGGACGAGCTCTGCTGCATGTGAGGGGGCTTGGAGCGTGTCCTGACACTGCCTTGCGCTAACCATCTCTGCCCTGTGTGTGTTTCTCATTAGGAACGGATTAACCACTGACAAACCAGCTGTCACCGAAGATGTAAATATTTACCAGAAATATATTGCCAGGTAGGCCGACTTCCCTGCCCTCCCCGCGGGTTTTTGGGAAGGGGGTGAAGGGTGCCACGGGACAGAATCACACAGGGGGAGGAGGGTGGGGGTCTCTGTCTGTCTGTCTGGGCGAAATGTCAAAAACCAGTCCTGGGAACTGTGTCTTTCCATTTCTCTCTGACATCCACACTGACTTCCCCACCACCACTGTCACCTCCGTCCTCACCCTTCCTGCTCAGACCCAATGCCGTTCGCTAGAAAGCCTCTCGCCAGCTCTTCCAACATCTTGAGAATAGGAAGGGAGGCAGAGAGAGAGAGAGAGACTTACAACTGTAGGTGTGGTTGGATTGCAAGTCCCATTAGCCTGACAATGAAGGAGGATGAGTATGAGTTGTGTGCTTTCTGCCTAGGACCCCATGCATTTTCAACAGGAACCCAATGTCAACCAACATCGTCTTGTTCTCAGTTAGGGAAATTAAAAATAGGGTTACAAAGATATCGCGGAATCGGATGAAGTGGAGGTCTTTTAGATGTTTCTTGTTCTCAGTGAGCCTCAAAGGTTTGCAAAGGATTCCTTTCTCTCTCTTGGTGCTGTGAGAGGATAACATAGGTATGGGTTGTTGTATGTTTTCTGGGCTGTATTTATTTATTTATTTATTATTGATTTATTAGACTTGTATACCGCTACTCCCAATTTGGCTCGGAGCGGTTTACAGAAATAATAATAATAATAATAAAACTTTATTTATATACCGCCCTATCTTCCGGATGGGACTCAGGGCGGTTTACAGTCATAAAAACAACAAAAAAATTACATAACAACATAATAACACATTATTAAACAAAGTAAAATAATACAATTATAACAATAAATAACACTTACATGACAAGATCAAGGGGACGGGAACCATACATAGATTAAAACAATACAATTAGCTTTAAAATAACAATAAGAACAGACATAGCCCCGAGTTTTTCACCCATCGAAAGCTTGTCGGAAGACAAGGTTTTGTATGGCCATGTTCCAGAAGTATTCTCTCCTGACGTTTCGCCCACATCTATGGCAGGCATCCTCAGAGGTTGTGAGGTCCGTAGGTCCGTTGTCGCAGGGACTACGAATAGACAACACTCACGGGCACTTAACTCTGTGATGCATTCATAACTGCGGCATAAGATTCCAGCCAGCCTTCCCATATACATATACCTCACAACCTCTGAGGATGCCTGCCATAGATGTGGGCAAAACATCAGGAGAGAGTACTTTTGGAACATGGCCATACATGGCCTGACGTTTCGCCCACATCTGTGGCAGGCATCCTCAGAGGTTGTGAGGTATATGTATATGGGAAGGCTGGCTGGAATCCTATGTCACAGTTATGAATGCATCACAGAGTTAAGCGCCCGTGGGTGTTGTGTATTTGTAGTCCCTGCGTCAACGGACCTACGGACCTCACAACCTCCGAGGATGCCTGCCATAGATGTGGGCAAAACGTCAGGAGAGAATACTTCTGAAACATGGCCATACAGCCCAGAAAACATACAACAACCGTGTGATCCCGGCCATGAAAGCCTTCGACAACACATAGATCCAGGAATCCATTCATGTCTTGCAAAAACCAACTTTTCCAACTTCTCCTAGGCAGCATTTCCCTTTAATTTACATGTGGGCGTGTGTGTTTTTTTTAGGGGGGAAAAAACCCACACTGTTTCAGAGCCTTAAATTAAAGGGGGGACAGAGATGGATTGTGTCGGCCGAGCACAATTAGCGTAATGGGTTTGTTAAGAGGCACTGCCAGGAGCCGGCCAAGAGCGATCCATTCTGTAGAGCAGAGAAGCTCGGCTTCTGGCTTCGCTAGTTTGCGTAGTGTTTTATTAACCGTTACTCTTCCCTCCATATATCCACACTGCTTTTTTCCTGCTATGCCATTATTATTATTATTATTATTATTATTATTATTATTATTATTATTATCATTATTCTAGCAGATCCTGCAAATCTTCCTTAAATATTTATTTACAGAGGTTCCCTCCCTCCCATCACTCGTAATTGGGGCGTTCAGTTTGTGGAGTGTTGTCTAATGAGTGTAATGAGTGTGTAAACATTCTCTAAGCATGCTGACTTCTGTATTTATTATTTTTATTAGTATTTATTTATCTGGGTCTATCTCGGCAGTCGCAGCCGCACCAGATGTGGCAAATCGAGGATATGAAACAGAGCATGTGTCTTGCTGGTTGTCTGTTCATGCACCAGAGACCACAAGCATTTAGACGTATATTTTGAGGTTTTAAATTGTATTGGTTTTATTGTGAGCCACTTCAAGCCTTTTAGAGAGAAAAAGCAGGATGATGATAAAATAATAATAATAATAATAATAATAATAATAATAATAATAATAATAATAATACAGCCAGCAGAGTGTCTGCTGTGGACTCATCTTGTTGTTTCAAATAATAATAATAATAATAATAATAATAATCTGCCAACTGCAAAAGGTCACCCTACTAGGATCTGTGCGCATCATCTGAAAATACATCACACAGTCCTAGACACTTGGGAAGTGTTCGACTTGGGAAGTGTTCGACGATTTTGTGATACGAAATCCAGCATATCCATCTTGTTTGCTGTGTCATACTTTAATAATAATAATAATAATAATAATAATAATAATAATAATAATAATAATAATAAATCACACAGTCCTAGACACTTGGGAAGTGTCCGACGTGTGATCCAATAAAACAGCCAGCAGAGTGTCTGTTATGGACTCATCTAGTTGTGATAATAATAATAATAATAATAATAATAATAATAATAATAATAATAATAATAATACATCACACAGTCCTAGATACTTGAGAAGTGTCCGACGTGTGATCCAATACAACAGCCAGCAGAGTGTCTGTTATGGACTCATCTAGTTGTGTTTATAATAATAATAATAATAATAATAATAATAATAATAATAATAATAATAATAATAATACATCACACAGTCCTAGACACTTAATAATAGAAGAGACAAGGCACAAAGGGACAAGAGCTACCAGCCCTGCTTGGCATATTTTTTTCCTCAATTTCCGCTCCTCTACTATTGTCCTGGCAGTAAGAAACCATCATCCTCTGTTTGGATTTGCTGGAATTGTTTTTTTTTCCAAATAACACAAAAGTTGTGCACAAAGAGCAAGTACAGATGGTTGTGAATTTTCCAGGCTGTATGGCCATGTTCCATCATAATAATAATAATAATAATAATAATAATAATAATAATAATAATAATAATATATAATACAACTTTATTTCTATTCTGCCCTGTCTCCCCAAAGGGACTCAGGGCAGAAGCATTCTCTCCTGACGTTTCGCCCTCAGGCATCCTCAGAGGTTGTGAGGTCTGTTGGAAACTAGTCAAGTGGGGTTTATATATCTGTGGAATGATGTCCTAAAAACTTGTTAGAGGCAAGTGTGAATGTTGCCATTGGCCAGCTTGATTAGCACTGAATGGCCTTGCAGCTTCAAAGCCTGGCTTCAAAGAGGGGGAATCCTTTGTTGGGAGGTGTTAGCTAGCCCTGATTGTTTCCTGTCTGGAATTCCTATTTGTTGGAAGTATAGACTTAGTTTTAGAGCCTCCTCGACTTAATAGTTCCAGTATTATTTTCTAGCACAAGGATTTTCTTGCCAGATTTATCAGCTTCTAAGGGATTCTTAGACGGAAGGAAGTCAATCAATGGTGTCAATAAACCTTAGACAGCTGATGTTGATAATGTGGCCGTGTGATGCACAAGTGGCCTCTGAGAATCTTCTTTGACACTACCTATCGAGGAAGAGGCCTTGGAAAGTCCCCATCCATCTTCAGTTTCAAAGCATCCAAAGAAGGAGCCTCCACCACACTCCAGAGCAGAGAGTTCCACTGCTGAACCGCTCTCACGATGAGGAAGTTCTTCCTAATGTTCAGGTGGAATCTCCTTCCTTTCCTGTAGTTTCCAGCAGAAAACAAGCTTGCTCCTCTCTATGACTTTCCCTCACCATGGCCCTCATCAGGTCTCCTCTCAGCCTTCTCTTCTGCAGGCTAAACATGCCCAGCTCTTTCAGCCGCTCCTTATAGGGCTTGTTCTCCAGACCCTTGATCATTTGAGTCGCCTTCCTCTGGACACATTCCAGCTTAGAGTCAATTGGACACAGTGTGATTCTCTTGCATTTGTCCCTGTTGAACTTGATTGTGTTAGTTTTGGCCCATCATCTCTCTCATCTGCAAAGATTGTTTTGGATTCTGCTCCTGTCTTCTGGAGTCTTTGGTCTCTCTCCCCATTTGGTCCCGTCTGCAAATTGGATGATCATGCCTTCATCTACGTTGGTGATTCCCAAAGTGGGCGCTACCGCCCCCTGGTGGCCACAGGTGCATTTGGGGGCGGGGACAGGGGAAGGGCGGGGCCTCTTCCCAAATGCCGGAGACAAGGTTGAGCCCCTAAGGTGCAGGTTAGGACACAGGGGGCGGAGCTAGAGGAGTGGGTGTGGCTTCTTCCCAAGAGCCTGAGACAGGGCTGAGCCTCTATACCTCTCCCGAGGTGCTTGTTGGGACACAGAGGGTGGAGCTAGGGAAGGGGGCGGGGCCTCCTTCCAAGAACCTGAGATAGGGCTGAGCCTCTATACCTCTCCTGAGGTGCTTGTTGGGACACAGAGAGCGGAGCTAGGGAAGGGGGCGGGGTCTCCTTTCAAGAGCCCGAGACAGGGCTGAGCCTCTATACCTCTCCTGAGAGGCCTTTTAAGACTTAGGGCGGGGCTAGGGGTGGGGGCGGGGCCTCTTTCCAAGAGCCTGAGACAGGGCTGAGCCTCTATACCTCTCCTGAGGTGCCTGTTAGGACACAGGGGGTGGAGCTAGAGGAGTGGGCGTGGCTTCTTCCCAAGAGCCCGAGACAGGGCTGAGCCTCTATATACCTCCCCTTAGGCACTTGTTGGAACACAGGGTGGGGTATAGAGGCCCCACCCCCTCATCTAGCCCCGCCCCTTGTGTCCTGGCAGGCACCGCAGGACAGGGATAGAAGCTCAGCCCTGCCTCAGAGCTCGTAACTCCACCCCTCCCAGCCCTGGCTGCCCATTTGTGGCCCCGCCCACCTCCCCTCGCAGCCCTGCATCTTGGACTAGGGGAGAGGCTCAGCCCCGCCCTCTTGAGCAGGAGCCACGCCCACTCCGCTAAGCCACACTCCCTTTCCAAGGGGAACTGAGTAATATTTTTTCTGGAAAGGGGGTGGCACTCCAAATAAGTTTGGGAACCACTGATTTACGTCATTAATAAAGAAGTTGATTGTTGGTAGAAAACCCACCCACATTTGCCCCTTTTATGTTCACAAAGCAACTAATGCCACCTTCGAAATCTCAGTGCTCCCCGTTCTGTCGGTGCCAAATTGTTCTAGTGGTTGTGTGAGTCGCCCTTTAACTATGGGCAGTCTCTCCCATGTGCCTTGGGGTGCCTCAAAAGATAGTTTGCATCTGTGTAAACAAGAAAGGCATGGGGATGTGTGTGTGTGAGAGAGAGGAGCAGGTGTGCCCGCCCGCCCGTGTCAGCAAGTGTGCGGTGTGGGTAAGGTTTGCTGTTTTGAGAAGCTAAACAGATGCTGCCCTTTAAAAATTAATAAGTTTGAACTGTTTCAAGTGTCAGGAAAAGCAGAGCTGAGCAGAGAGACAGAACTCTTAAAAACCTATTAATGGGGGCCATGGGGTGGGGGAGGTTCCATTACCCTTTTCCCCCCAGACCTTGTTACACAGACATGCATATACACATCAGGTAATTCTTGACTCCTATTAAATAGAAGGGAACCTGATGTGATGGTTTGAGCATTGGACAATGGTTCGGAAGAGAGCAAGATCTGAAATACCCACTTGGCAATGGACTTTGGGCAAGCCACACTCTCGTCTTCAGAGGGAGGCAAAAGCAAACCCCTCTGGGCAAATTTTGCCAAGAAAGGCCCATGATAGTCAGCCTTTGGGGGTCAGAAACAGCCTGAAGACAGACTGACAACAAAAGAAGCTACTGGCTACCCAGAGCCGGCCCTAGGTAATTTTCATGTGTAGGTGAACAGAATTTTGGCACACACCCCTCAAACCAATCACTGAAAAATAAAAGCATTGGATAAGCGAAAATGTTGGATAATAAGGAGGGATTAAGGAAAAGTCTAAATAAAGAACAACACTCTGAAAACAGGGGAAATCCAGACAGGGCCAGCTAACACCTCCCAACCAAGGATGCCTATTAAACATGAAATTACATTGCGATTTTACCAGTTAAGCACCAAAACATCTTGTTTTACAACAAATCAACAGAAAAAGCAGTTCACTACATGGTAATGTTATGTAGGAATTACTATATTTGCAAATTTAGCGCCAAACATTGAACAGGGATATAGGGCAGTGTGGACTTAGATCATCCAGATAGCCCCCGGTATTAAAAAAAAAAAACCCTAAAATCAGGACAATAAATAAAGAGCAACACTCTGAAAACAGGGGAAATCCAGACATTCGTTCTCGGCAGGAAGGCGTTCGGGGCTTTGAGGAGCAGAGAAGCAGTGACCCCAACAAGATGGTGCCACAGGCAACTGCCTAGTTGGCCTGGCGGTTGAACCGCCTCTGTCCTGTCTAGCTTACATACATAGCCAAGCTTCAACCATCTACCTCTTCCTTCTCCATATCATCAACAAACTTCAGGCTGAGGCTTTGGTGCCCAGTTTTCACCTGTTTAGATCTCAGCGTTCCTGGTTTTTCACCATAGATCTTCCTCCTCCCACTCCTCCTCCACTTTCTCGGTCACCTGCTCTGCCCTAGTCTTGGTTTTCTTCCCTTCTTTCTTTCCCTTGGGAGAAACGCATGCCTTCGTGTGACATCTGTCCCCTTCTCTCATCTGCAAAGGCTGAAAGAAAGACGGGATTTAATTTTTTAGCAAGGTCTGTCTCATCTGTCAGTGACTCCCTCCCATCCTCCTTCCTCACACGGTTCACAAATGCCTTCTTCCATGCTGCCGTATTTTGGATGCTTTTTTGCTCGAAATCTGCCTTCCCTTTTCCGTCCTCCTTCCGTGGTCCCAGGCCTGGGTTTCCCCCTAAATTCACCCGGTCCCAGGGGCCTCTCCGCAGGCATGTCGTGATGCCTGGCATTTGGAACCTCGGAGCAGATGGCGATTTAGCTCTGAATGTTTTCTCCTTCGAGTCCCCTTTGAAATGTCTCCCATCGCCGCAAAATTGCTCCACAATATGCTCCGTGCAATTCATTCTTTCTGCAAACTCTGCTGTATGTCACTTGCATGTTCTTCAAATCCCTGGCTCTTCGAGAGGCAACTGGTTAGATGACAGCCGTCAATCAGGCGCGTAACCTCCAACTGTCTAGATTTGGCAGGGACGGGGCAAAAATTATCTAATAATTGTGCCAATTTTTGAAGAAATTGGGGACTGGAGGCTTCGGGGACCACAGTGGGTCTAAAGAAGGGGTCCGCAAACTTTTTATGTCCTTCAGACTGTTGGGGGGCCGGACTAGGATGAAATAGTCCAAAATTAGGATTGTTGTTGTTGTTGTGTGCCTTCAAGTCATTTCAGACTTAGGTCAACCCTAATTCTAAAGTTTAGGACAGAGGCCAGGTCAATGACCTTGGAGGACCGCATCTGGCCCACGGGCCTTAGTTTAGTCTTATGAGTTCTAGACAATGTCATAAGACCATAGGTAAGCAAAGAGACCTCCAAAGACCATCTAGATGGTCTCATAAGGCCATCAGAAGACCATAGATAAGGAAAGGGACCTCAAAGATCATCTAGATGGTTTCATAAGACCATAGGTAAGGAACGGGACCTCCAAAAGCCATCTAGATGTTCTCATAACGCCGTAGCTAAGCAAAGAGACCTTCAAAGACCATCTAGACGATCTCATAAGGCCATAAGTAAGCAAAGAGACCTCCAAAGACCAGGTAGACTTAGGTCAACCCTAAGTCTACAGTTTAGGACAGGGGCCAGATAGATGACCTTGGAGGGCCGCATCTGGCCCACGGGCCTTATTTTGGGGACCCCTGATTTAGACAATCTCATAAGACCATAGGTAAGCAAAGAGACCTCCAAAGACCATCTAGATGATCTCATAAGGCCATCAGAAGACCATAGATAAGGAAAGGGGCCTCAAAGACCATCTAGATGGTTTCAAAAGACCATAGAGAAGGAAAGTGACCTCCAAAAGCCATCTAGATGGTCTCATAAGGCCGTAGCTAAGCAAAGAGACCCTCAAAGACCATCTAGATGATCTCATAAGGCCATCAGAAGACCATAGATAGGGAAAGGGACCTCAGAAATCATCTAGATGGTTTCATAAGACCATAGGTAAGTAAAGGCACCCTCAAAGGCCATCTATAGGGTCTCATAGGACCATAGATAAGGAAAGGGACCTCCAAAAGCCATCTAGATGGTTTCATGAGGCTGTAGCTTATGAGGTAGATGACCTTGGTGGGCCGCATCCGGCCCACGGGCCTTAGTTTGGGGACCCCTGATCTAAAGTATCTAAAGCAGTGGTTCTCAACCTGTGGGTCCCCAGATGTTTAGGCCTTCAACTCCCCAAAATCCTAACAGCTGGATTATTTGGGAGTTGTAGGCCAAAACATCTGGGGACCTACAGGTTGAGAACCACTGATCTAAAGACTGGTTGTGAGGGGATAGAAAGTCCACCTACTGTTCTATGCTGAGGAAAGTTTCTGGTATCTCTTGGTATTTAATTGGAAAATTAATTGAGTGACTTAATGACCTCTAAAGGCATTTTAGCTCAAGCAAAATCCTGTTGGATCAGACTCATATTGACAGGCACCTGATCTCCTTCTTTTTCACTTCATGGATTGCCCATCCCTTGGAGGATTCTGGGAGGCCTTGTTTAGGATCCAGGGTCAACCTAGTTCACATGTATCACCAAGACAGCAGATCAGGATGGGCAAAATGACCCTTTTATTTAAAAAGATGATTCAATTCATGATTTTCTCTCTCTGTTTCCTTCTTGCTTTCAGGTTTTCCGGAAGCCAGCACTGCGGACACATGCACTGTGCATACCAATACCGTGAACATTACCACTGCCTTGACCCAGAGTGTAATTATCAGGTAAGAACTGAGCCAATGGGAGAGCACCAAAATGTCCAGACCAGCATGGCTAGGGGATTCTGGGGGTTGTAGTTGAAAAGATATACAAATTCTTCCTTTATTTTAATGTGCAACCCAGCAACTTGGGTTATCAATAGTTCCCGCTTCGGTGCACGTTTCCCCTTCCATTGAAATTCTCACGAGCAAGCGCTGGCCAAGATTGGTCTAGACTAGTGGTTCCCAAACTTATTTGGCCTGCCGCCCCCTTTCCAGAAAAAATATTACTCAGCGCCCCTCGGAAAGGGGGTGGGCGTGGCTCCTGCTCAAAAGGGCGGGGCTGAGCCTCTCCCCGAGTCCAAGATGCAGGGCTGGGAGGGGGAGGTGGGCGGGGCCACAAATGGTTGGCCAGTACTGGGATGGGCGGAGTACGAGCTCTGAGTCAGGGCTGAGCTTCTATCCCTGTCCTGTGGTGCCTGCCAGGACACAGAGGGCAGGGCTAGAGGAGGGGGCGGGGCCTCTTCTCAAGAGCCTGACAAGGCTGAACCTCTATACCCCACCCCTGTGTTCTAACAAGTGCCTCAGGGGAGGTATATAGAGGCTCAGCCCTGTCTCACACTCTTGGGAAGAGGCCCCGCCCCCACCCCTAGTCCCGCCCTTTGGTCCTAAAAGGCCTCTCCGGAGAGATATAGAGGCTCAGCCCTGTCTCAGGCTCTTGAGAAAAGGCCCCGCCCCCACCTCTAGTCCCGCCCTTTGGTCCTAAAAGGCCTCTCAGGAGAGATATAGAGGCTCAGCCCTGTCTCAGGCTCTTGAGAAAAGGCCCCGCCCCCACCTCTAGTCCCGCCCTTTGGTCCTAAAAGGCCTCTCAGGAGAGATATAGAGGCTCAGCCCTGTCTCAGGCTCTTGAGAAAAGGCCCCGCCCCCACCTCTAGTCCCGCCCTTTGGTCCTAAAAGGCCTCTCCTGAGAGATATAGAGGCTCAGCCCTGTCTCAGGCTCTTGAGAAAAGGCCCCGCCCCCACCTCTAGTCCCGCCCTTTGGTCCTAAAAGGCCTCTCAGGAGAGATATAGAGGCTCAGCCCTGTCTCAGGCTCTTGAGAAAAGGCCCCGCCCCCACCTCTAGTCCCGCCCTTTGGTCCTAAAAGGCCTCTCCGGAGAGATATAGAGGCTCAGCCCTGTCTCAGGCTCTTGAGAAAAGGCCCCGCCCCCACCTCTAGTCCCGCCCTTTGGTCCTAAAAGGCCTCTCAGGAGAGATATAGAGGCTCAGCCCTGTCTCAGGCTCTTGAGAAAAGGCCCCACCCCCACCTCTAGTCCCGCCCTTTGGTCCTAAAAGGCCTCTCAGGAGAGATATAGGGGCCCAGCCCTGTCTCAGGCTCTTGGAAGGAGGCCCCGCCCCTTCCCTAGCTCCACCCTCTGTGTCCCAGCAAGAGCCTCAGGAGAGGTATAGAGGCTCAGCCCTGTCTCCGGCACTTGGGAAGAGGCCCCGCCCCTGTGTCCTAATAGGTGCCATCACCACCCCCCTGGGTAGCACCCACTTTGGGAATCACTGGTCTAGACCAGTGGTTCTCAACCTGGGGTGCCCAGATATTTTTGGCCTTCAACTCCCAGAAATCCTAACCGCTGGTAAAACTGGCTGGGATTTCTGGAAGTTGTAGGCCAAAAACATCTGGGGACCCCAGGTTGAGAACTACTAGTCTAGATTTATCTTAATCTCCAGTCCACCTTCATAGAATCCTAGAGTTGGAAGAGACCTCGTGGGCCATCCAGTCCAACCCCATTCTGCCAAGAAGCAGGAACATCGCATTCAAAGCAAATGGGAACTAGAGTCCAAAAACTCTAGGGTTGTAGGCTCCTCAGCTCAAGTCTAGATGGGCCAATATAATAATATATTCCGAAGCTCCAAATCTGTTCAATGTCCCTGCCTGAGATCCTGGATTGTTGCTGTCAGTCAACCAGCGTAGAGCCACTTGGACAGTCAGCATAAGGCCGCTTGCCATGTTCACACATGCAACATGAGTAGAGCTGTCACATCACTTTGCAGAAGAGTCAGTGGGCTGGCACTTTTTAAGACTGTCCTGATTCCCCCTGGGGAAAGAGCAAATTAAATTCTAAATAAAGTTATTATTGTGTTTTCGAAGGCTTTAATTGCCGGAATCACTGGGTTGCTATGCGTTTTCTGGGCAGTATGTCCATATTCCAGAAGCATTCTTTCCTGACGTTTCGTCCACATCTATGGCAGGCATCCTCAGAGGTTGTGAGGTCTGTTGGAAACCAGGAAAGTGGTTTTTATATATCTGTGGAATTATGTCTAAGGTGGGAGAAAAAACTCTTTGAGTGTTGAATGTTGCAATTAATCACCTTGGTTCGCGTTGAAAAGCCTTGCAGCTTCAAGGCCTGGCTGCTTCCTACCTGGGGAAATCTTTGTAAGGAGGCGTTAGCTGGCCCTGATTTCTTCATGTCTGAATTCCCATTTTCACGGAGAAGCCATTCCCCTGTTGACACAGAGAAGCCGCTGAAATCCACAAGCGTGTGGACAAGGACAAAATCATGAAAATGAACAAAGTTAGGCTACCAGTATAGCAAATTCTAGAATCAGAACAGTAAATAAAGAACAACACTCAGAAAACAGGGAATTACAGGCAGCAAACAATCAGGGACAGCTAACACCTCCCAACAAAGGATTCCCCCAGGACTTGAAGCTGCAAGGCTTTTCAATGCTAATCAAGGTGGTTAATTGCAACATTCCCACTTGCCTCCAACAGACAAGAGTTCTTTCTCCCACCCAGGGCATCATTCCACAGATATATAAGCCGCAGTTTCCTAGTTTCCAACAGATCTCACAACCTCTGAGGATGCCTGGCATACATGTGGGCGAAATGTCAGGAGAGAATGCTTCTGGAACAGACAGCCCGGAAAACTCACAGCAACCCAAAGTAGTAGCAGCATAGTAGCAGTAGTAGTAGTAGTAGTAGTAGTTGTTGTTGTTGTTATTATTTTTAACACAACAAGATGAGTCCACAGCAGACACTTTGCTGGCTGCTGTATTGGATCACATGTCATATTATTATTATTATTATTATTATTGACACAACAACATTGTATGACATTATTATTATTATTATTATTATTATTATTATTATTATTATTATTATTATTATTATTATTATTATAAACACAACAAGATGAGTCCACAGCAGACACTCTGCTGGCTGCTGTACTGGATCACACATCATATTATTTTTATTATTATTATTATTATTATTATTATTATTATTATTATTATTATTATTATTGACACAACAACATTATTATTATTAGAAACACAACAAGATGAGTCCACAGCAAACACTCTGCTGGCTGCTGTATTGGATCACACGTCATTATTATTATTATTATTATTATTGACACAACAACATTGTATGACACAGCATTATTATTATTATTATTATTATTATTATTATTATTATTATTATTAGAAACACAACAAGATGTGTCCACAGCAGACACTCCCCTGGCTGCTGTATTGGATCACACGTCATATTATTATTATTATTATTATTATTATTATTATTGACACAACAACATTGTATGACACAGCATTATTATTATTATTATTATTATTATTATTATTATTATTATAAACACAACAAGATGAGTCCACAGTAGACACTTTGCTGGCTGTTGTATTGGATCATATTATTATTATTATTATTATTATTATTATTATTGACATAACATTGTATGACACAGTATTATTATTATTATTATTATTATTATTATTATTATTATTATTATTATTATTAGAAACACAACAAGAGTCCACAGCAGACACTCTGCTGGCTGCTATATTGGATCACACTTATTATTATTATTATTATTATTATTATTATTATTATTATTATTATTGAGAATGCAATCTGAGAAGCAGCGATCCTTTAGGACTGATTTGTGCCTCAGCCAAAGATGGCAAGTCCTAGGATCTATCCGTTCACATGAGCATCGCAAATGCCTGCGAATGACTTTTAAGACTTTCCGCATGCGACAACTCCCAGCCTGTGGTCAGCTTCTGGAGTGTTTGGGTTTGATGCTGTTTGTATCCTGTCGCAAGCAGAGCTTGTCCAGCTTTTGGAGCTAACTAGCTGTCTAAGCTAGGTCTAAGGAAGGTAGGCAGGTAAAAATAACAAAGATATGTAGATAGCTACATTTTGCAAAGAGTGGTAATAATAATAATAATAATAATAATAATAATAATAATAATAATAATAATAATATGACATGTGATCCAATACAGCAGCCAGTAGAGTGTCTGCTGTTGACTCATCTTGTTGTGTTTCTAATAATAATAATAATAATAATAATAATAATAATGCTGTGTCATACAATGTTGTTGTGTCAATAATAATAATAATAATAATAATAATAATAATAATAATAATAATAATAATAATAATAAGTGTGATCCAATACATGGTCTGTGCCTTCTTTGGGGCAATAAAAATTCCAATCTAAATTGAGGAAGTTACCTCATCCCTGTAGAGATCAAATTGCTAAAAACCAACAAGTGATGGATGAATGTAAACAGGATATGAAGAGGGAAAACAGCAAAGCCTATCTGGACATGAATGGGATTATAGAGAGTCTATTCTATCCACTACATATCTGAGACTTGTGTAGTCCAGGATGACATCCAACACAGACTAAATCTTCCGGTGAGAACACAGACCGGTGGGAAACGTAGCCAGCCGATTTGGCTTTCGAGGCGAATCCTATAGTGATGCGAATCTCAGTGCAGCCAGCCAAAGGACGGTTTAGCCGAACACCCAGGGAGCCGAGCCACAGCTGCTCGGGTCTCTCGCAGTTTGGTTTCACTGGAAGATGTCGAGGGAAAGCAAAGGCTTGGAGGTCTGCCAGGG
Organism: Anolis carolinensis; assembly: GCF_035594765.1. Classification (NCBI taxonomy): domain Eukaryota; kingdom Metazoa; phylum Chordata; class Lepidosauria; order Squamata; family Anolidae; genus Anolis; species Anolis carolinensis. The sequence continues at coordinate 5,254,151 of NW_026943826.1, forward strand.
CGGGATTGTCAGGCCAGCTCCCTGGTCGCATGCGGTATTTATTTACCCGGAGTGTGACTCAACCACACGCTTGCTGTGGTTTGCTGGGATTCCCCAGAACTGGCGGAGTTTGGCCCTGCCAGGCTCGGCGACCACAGCGGAGGAAGCCGGATCGATGGAAGCAGGGAGGAAAAGCTCGCCAGAAGGCTAGGATCGGAAGTGGAAAAGAGAAGGCCTGGTCCCAAAGGGACATGAAGCGTCAGGCGGGCTTTTGCAAATGCAAATCACCCTGCCGGCAAGATATATTTGTTATAATGAACGGCATTCAGTAATAAGTGGCCGCAAATTAGCAGTGATTGGCAACGGAATTCCTGTGATATAACACCGCCGGGGGAAATCAGTCCTTGGGTCGTATTTGGCATTACTGCGTAAATCCCCAAGTTGAATAAAAGGAGGAGAAATGGATCAGGATTTATTTTAAGGAAGGAAGAAGAAAGGAAGGAAAGGGAAAGGAAAGATGGAAGGATGGAAGGAAGGAAACTAGATAAAGTGTTGTCGAAGGCTTTCATGGCCGGAATCACTGGGTTGCTGTGAGTGAGTTTTCCGGCCTGTCTGGCCATGTTGCAGAAGCATTCTTTCCTGATGTTTCACCCACATCTGTGGCAGGCATCCTCAGAGGTTGTGAGGTCTGTTGGAAATTAGACAAGTGGGGTTTATATATATATATATATATATACCTGTGGAATAATGTCCAGGGTGAGAGAAAGAACGCTTGTCCGTTTGAGGCAAGTGTGAATGTTGCCATTGGCCAGCTTGATTAGCATTGAATAGCCTTGCCGCTGCATAGTCAATCAGTGAGGTTCTCTGCATAGAGGTCTGTTGGAAACGAGGCAAGTGGGGTGTGTGTGTGTGTGTGTGTGTGTGTGTGTGTGTGTGTGTATATATATATATATATATATACATACACACACACACATACACACACACACACATATATATACATGCATACACATATATATACATATACAGTAGAGTCTCACTTATCCAACATAAACGGGCCGGCAGAATGTTGGATGAGCGAATATGGAGGCATTAAGGAAAAGCCTATTAAACATCAAATTAGGTTATGATTTTACAAATGAAGCACCAAAACATCATGTGAGACAACAAATTTGGCAGAAAAAGTAGTTCAATGCACAGTAATGCTATGTAGTAATTACTGTATTTATGAATTTAGCACCAAAATATCACAATGAATTTAAAACACTGACTACAAAAACATTGACTACTAAAAGGCAGACTACGTTGGATAATCCAGAACATTGGATAAGCGAATGTTGGATAAGTGAGATTCTACTGTAATATGAAATAATAATACAGAACAATAGATTCTCTAAACCCAAGACAGTAAATAAAGAACAACACTCTGAAAGCAGGGAAATTGGAAATTCCACAAAGGAAACATTGACTACAAAAATGCGTTTGATAATCCATAACGTTGGATAAGCGTGTGTTGGATAAGTGAGACTCTACTGTACATACATATATATATACACACACACACACACATATATATATACACACACATATGTATTTATATATATCTATATCTATACCTGTGGAATGATGTCCAGGGTGGGAGAAAGAATTCTTGTCTGTTTGAGGCAAGTGGGAATGTTGCCATTGGCCATCTTGATTAGAATTGAATGGCATTGCAGCTTCAAAGCCTGGCTGTTTCCTGCCAAACGCAGCACCCAAACGCAAATCAAAGAACATGAAAGGCACTGCAAACTAATCCAACTAGAAGAGTCAGCCATAGCAGAACACTTGATGAACCAACCTGGACAAAAAAAAATATTATTTGAGAATATATGAATTCTGAACCACTCTAACAATGTCCATTTCAGACGACACAGAGAAGCCATTGAAATCCACAAGCATGTGGACAACTTCAACAGAAAGGAGGAAACCATGAAAATGAACAAAATCTGGCTACTAATATTAAAAAAAACTCTAGAATCAAGAGAGTAAATAAAGAACGATATTCACAAAACAGGAGAATTCCAGACAGGAAACAATCAGGGCCAGCTAACACCTCCCAACAAAAGATCCACCAGGCAGGAAACAGCCAGGCTTTGAAGCTGCAAGGCTGTTCTACGCTAATCAAGGTGGCCAATGGCAACATTCACACTTGCTTCAAACAGAGAAGAGTTTTTTCTCCCACCCTGGACATTTCAGATATATAAATCTCACTTGCCTAGTTTCCGACAAACAACCTCTGAGGATGCCTGCCATAGATGTGGGCGAAACGTCAGGAGAGAATGCTTCTGGAACATGGCCAGACAGCCTGGAAAATTCACAGCAACCCCATAACCAGATATGATTGGGAAAGGGAGCCAATATTTCCCTAGGGCTCCCTTTTTCTGGACATTCAAGAGAAGTCATTCAGCCCTCAGACTCTGGACAAGTCTAGTTCGACTCCTCTCTTGGGAACGAAGACTCAACTATCCAAATCCAAATGTTACTATAAAGAATAGTCATCTATTACTCTAGGCTAGACCAATTCCACCAGTCAGTTCTTGTGTTTCCTTGCCATGTCAGGAATGTCATAGTTGAACCTCCCATTGCCAGAATGCAGTGGTTCCCAAACTTATTTGGCCTGCCGCTCCCATTCCAGAAAAAATATGACTCAGTGCCCCCTGGAAAGGGGGCGTGGCTTAGAGGGGTGGGCGTGGCTCCTGCTCAAGAGGGCGGGGCTGAGCCTCTCACCTAGTCCAAGATGCAGGGCTGCGAGGGGAGGTGGGCGGGGCCACAAATGGGCAGCCAGGACTGGGATGGGCGGAGTTACGAGCTCTGAGGCAGGGCTGAGCTTCTATCCCTGTCGTGCGGCACCTTCCAGGACACAGGGGGCGGGGCTAGAGGAGGGGGTGGGGCCTCTATGCCCCGCCCCCATGTTCTAACAAGCGCCTCAGGACAGGTATACAGAGGCTATTGGGAAGAGGCCCTGCCCCTAGCCCTCAGGAGAGATATAGAGGCTCAGCCCTATCTCAGGCTCTTGGAAGGAGGTCCTGCCTTGTTCCCTAGCTCTGCCCTCTGTGTCCCAACAAGAGCCTCAGGAGAGGTATAGAAGATTCTCAGCCCGGTCTCGGGCTCTTGGGAAGAGGTCCCGCCCCCTTTCCTAGCCCCGCCCTTTAGTCCTAAAAGGCCTCTCAGGAGAAATATAGAGGCTCAGCCCTGTCTCAGGCTCTTGGAAGGAGGCCGCGCCTCGTTTCCCAGCTCCGCCCTCTGTGTCCCAACAAGAGCCTCAGGGGAGGTATAGATTCTCAGGACGATCTCGGACTCTTGGGAAGAAGCCACGCCCCCACCCCTAGCCCCGCCCTTTAGTCCTAAAAGGCCTCTCAGGAGATGTATAGAGACTCAGCCCTGTCTCAGGCTCTTGGAAGGAGGCCCCGCCTCGTTTCCTAGCTCCGCCCTCTGTGTCCCAACAAGAGCCTCAGGAGAGGTATAGATTCTCAGCACGGTCTCGGGCTCTTGGGTAGAAGCCCCGCCCCCTTTCCTAGCTCCGCCCTTTAGTCCTAAAAGGCCTCTCAGGAGATATAGAGGCTCAGCCCTGTCTCAGGCTCTTGGAAGGAGGCCCCGCCTCGTTTCCTAGCTCCGCCCTCTGTGTCCCAAAAAGAGCCTCAGGAGAGGTATAGATTCTCAGCACGGTCTCGGGCTCTTGGGTAGAAGCCCCGCCCCCTTTCCTAGCTCCGCCCTTTAGTCCTAAAAGGCCTCTCAGGAGATATAGAGGCTCAGCCCTGTCTCAGGCTCTTGGAAGGAGGCCCCGCCTCATTTCCTAGCTCCGACCTCTGTGTCCCAACAAGAGCCTCAGGAGAGGTATAGATTCTCAGCCTTTTCCTTCCCAACCTCACAGAGGAGACCAGAGAGGAGCACTGACCCCCCCCCCCCCCCGGAAACCCTCTTTCCTGATGCCCGTCCTTCCGTAGGGGATCTTTCCCCTCCCTCTTTCTCCTGCCCAGTGCCGACACTCCTCACCTTCTGCGTCTCCCTCTCCCCCCCAGAGATTCACAAGTAAGCAAGATGTGATCCGGCATTACAACATGCACAAGAAGCGGGACAATTCCCTTCAGCATGGCTTCATGCGCTTCAGCCCCCTGGACGACTGCAGCGTTTACTATCATGGCTGCCACCTGAATGGGAAAAGCACACACTACCACTGCATGCAGGTAATAATGGCCATGGGCTGCTTAGCACCTTTGCCACGGCTGAGATGGTGGGCGGGAGAGCGGGTAAAAGCTGTACGGACCGGCGCCAGGGACAGGGGTGTCTGGGGCTGCCTTCCCCTGGCAGTACCTTTTTGGGTGTCTCCGGCTAACCACTTTTGGGATCTTACTTTTTTTCTCCAGAGATTACCGTATATACTCGAAGATAAGCCGAATTTTTCAGCCCTTATTTATGAGCTGGAAAAGCCTCCCCCACTTATAATCTGGTCAAGGTTGGCAACGGAGCCTGCAGGCTATTGCTTGCAATATGTGATCTATTTCTCTCTTCTCCTCCCTTATCAGTGTGTTTTCTTTTTCAAAGCCTCCCTCGCTCTTAATCAAGGGAATGTTTTGAAAAGAGAAAGACGCCCTTGCAAGTCAGGAAGAAGAAAAATATATATTCATTAATCTTATGAAAGCATTTCCCCCTGAAATATTTCTTAAATATATAGGCATTAACCCCTTGCAAGCTTTGTACCTTTATATGTGTATCTATCTATATACATTATGTTTATATATGAATTTCCCCTCATATGTTTGCAGGTCTCTGCAAATATCTATATAAAGAGAGATGTCTGGATAGATATGAATATATTCTTACCTACCTATATATAGGGCTTGCAAATATTATAGGGGGGAAATGAACACACACATATATATAGACATGTCTAGATAGATATGAATATATCTCACTTATCCAACACTCGCTTATCCAACGTTCTGGATTATCCAACACATTTTTGCAGTCAATGTTTTCACTACATCGTGATATTTTGGTGCTAAATTCATAAATACAGTAATTGCTACATAGCATTACTGCCTATTGAACTACTTTTTCTGTCAAATTTGTGGTATAACATGATGTTTTGGTGCTTAATTTGTAAAATCATAACCTAATTGGATGTTTAATAGGCTTTTCCTTAATCTCTCCTTATTATCCAACATATTCACTTATCCAACGTTCTGCCGCCCCGTTTATGTTGGATAAGTGAGACTCTACTGTATATGTATATTCATATTTATCTAGACTTGTCTATATATATTTTTGTGTGTGTGTGTGTGTGTGTGTATATGTGTGTGTGTATATATATGTATAGGGCTTGCAAATATTGTAGGAAATGCACACACACACAGAGGGATTTGCAAACATTTCAGGGGGAAATGCATATGTGAAATTAGTATCTATAATTATATATCTATATCTAGCTCTGCATTGTTTATATAAGCATTGAATGCCTGTTACTATGTTGGAAGCCGGCCTGAGTCCCGTTTGGTGGGATCCAAATGAAGATTTTATTATTATTATTATTAGGTTATTGTTGATACCATATTGTTTTTGTTGCCCCTACTTATAGAGCTAGTTTAATGCTTTTCTTTGATATATGGTAAAATATTCAAAAACATTTAACCTACTGATGCCTCGATTAATGAAATTTTATTGGTATCTATTTTTATTTTGAAATTTACCCGTAACTGCTGCTTTTCCCACCCTCGTCTTATACTCGAGTCAATAAGTTATCCCGTTTTTTGTGTGATAAAATTAGGTGCCTCGGCTTATATTCGGGTCGGCTTATACTCGAGTATATACGGTAATCCCTGCTGCCATTTTCTGTTGGTATACAACCTCCCGACGCAACGCCTGCCCTTTCGCTTCACTGGCTGCTAAGCCGATCAAATATTAATAACAGCCCAGTGTCAGAAACATAAAGGTTTATGACCATTGCGGAATGAGCCACGGCCGTTAGAGGAATTCCAAAAGCCAGCTATTTGGGTGCGAAGGTTTCAATACAGGCAGACAAGGATTTGCCAGGAAAGCTGTAACCAGAGGGAAATGAGAAGGAGTGAAGATGCTGGATCTTGCCATCTTCTTGAAACGATTTAGGACCATCTAAATCACCATTTGGGTGCAGCAGGTTAAACTGCTGAGCTGCTGAACTTTATTATTATTATTATTATTATTATTATTATTATTATAGCACAATTTTGGTGCAGCAGGTTAAACTGCTGAGCTTCTGAACTTTATTATTCTTATTATTATTATTATTAAATCACCATTTTCATGCAGCAGGTTAAACTGCTGAACTGCTGAACTTTATTATTATTATTAGTATTATTATTAAATCACCATTTTGGTGCAGCAGGTTAAACTGCTGAGCTGCTGAACTTTATTATTATTATTATTATTATTATTAAATCACCATTTTGGTGCAGCAGGTTAAACTGCTGAGCTGCTGAACTTTATTATTATTATTATTAGTATTATTATTAAATCACCATTTTGGTGCAGCAGGTTAAACTGCTGAGCTGCTGAACTTTATTATTATTATTATTATTATTATTATTATTAAATCACCATTTTGATGCAGCAGGTTAAACTGCTGAGCTGCTGAACTTTATTATTATTATTATTATTATTATTATTATTATTAAATCACCATTTTGGTGCAGCAGGTTAAACTACTGAGCTGCTGAACTTTATTATTATTATTATTATTATTATTATTATTATTAAATCACCATTTTGGTGCAGCAGGTTAAACTGCTGAGCTGCTGAACTTTATTATTATTATTATTATTATTATTATTATTATTATTAAATCACCATTTTGGTGCAGCAGGTTAAACTGCTGAGCTGCTGAACTTTATTATTATTATTATTATTATTATTATTATTATTATTATTATTATTAAATCACCATTTTGGTGCAGTAGATTAAACTGCTGAGCTGCTGAACTTTATTATTATTATTATTATTATTAAATCACCATTTTGGTGCAGCAGGTTAAACTGCTGAGCTGCTGAACTTTATTATTATTATTATTATTATTATTAAATCACCATTTTGGTGCAGCAGGTTAAACTGCTGAGCTGCTGAACTTTATTATTATTATTATTATTATTATTATTATTATTATTATTAAATCACCATTTTGGTGCTGCAGGTTAAACTGCTGAGCTGCTGAATTTAATAATAATAATTATTATTATTATTATTGTTATTATTATTATTAAATCACAATTTTGGTACAGCAAGTTAAACTGCTGAGCTGCTGAACTTAATAATAATAATAATAATTATTATTATTATTATTATTATTATTATTATTAAATCACCATTTTGGTGCAGCAGGTTAAACTGCTGAGCTGCTGAACTTTATTATTATTATTATTATTATATCACCATTTTGATGCAGCAGGTTAAACTGCTGAGCTGCTGAACTCAGCTCGGTGGTTCAAATCCAAGGAGTGGGATGAGCTCCCGTTGTTAGCCCCAGCTTTTGCCAACCTAGCAATTGGAAAAGATGCAAATGTGAGTAGATGAATAGGTACTGCTCCGGCGGAAAGGTAACAGGGCCCCATGCAGTCATGCTGGACACATGACCTTGGAGGTGTCTAGGGACAACGCCGGCTCTTTGGCTTAGAAAAGGAGATGAGCACCAACCCCCAGAGTCGGTCACGACTGGACTTAACGTCAGGAGAAAACCTTTACCTACCAAAACAATCAGGTTGGTTGGGAAAAGGTCCCTTGGAAAGAGAGACATGTTGAAAAGAGCATCTGGAGCCGATGCCCATGTTAAGAAGCAAGGTGTCCCCATTGGAGCAAATCCCTCTTCGTGCCGTGGGCCTCGCGAGCGCCCTGCCCCCCTCCCCTGATGTCCATAATTGGCGTGGACAAAATTCAGTTAGTTTGTTTATACCAGTGGACATTTTTCATGCTTTAACGCAAATTATTCACGAGGAGTTTTTTGTTTAATTTGTCCTTTTAGCACCACTCCGGGGTCTGTCTTCTTTCAAGGTGTCAGGGTGGAAAGAGGGCCGGCGTTTTGGACCTCTCTCTTCCCGGCTTTCGCCCTTTTCTGGGTGTTTGTTCAATGTTTGCCGATTGCCTCTTTGAATCAACCCAAGGAGCGGAGGTTGGGGGGGGGCACGATGTTTTGGTTTGCTTCACTTCTGAGACGGTGCAGGCATTGGCACCCGAGCGGAGGGAGGGAGGGAGGGAGGGAGGGAGGGAAGCGGGCACGGCAGCCTTGTCAGATTCCACTGGAATTTTACTCAATATGGCAAATTGGCCCACTTTGCCCGGGGAGAGCGGAGCGGGGAAAGGGAGGCAGGTCTGCAGCATTCCATCTCGGTCACACGCTCGGCACGCAGTGCCCGTAAAACAAAGCCACGTTCAAGAGCAGGTGGATGGCAAGCGGGCAGCCTTCAGGTGGAGAGAACCTGAATACCTGTCCTCACCATAAGGACACTTTTCGAACACTTTTCAAACACTGGGATCACTGGGATGCTCCATGATTTTGGTCTGACACTGCGCTTTTCCATATTGATTCCATATTGAGCCCCAGTGGCAAAGTGTGTTAAAGCGCTGAGCTTCTGAACTTGTAGACCGAAAGGTCGCAGGTTCAAATCCCGGGAACGGAGTGAGTAGATCAATAAGTGGAGAGGTAATGGTGCTCCATGCAGTCATGCCAGCCACACAACCTTGGAGGTGTCTACGGACAACGCCGGCTCTTCAGCTTAGAAATGGAGATGAGCACCGACCCCCAGAGTGTGAGTAGATCAATAGGTACTGTTCTGGCGGGAAGGTAACAGCGCTCCATGCAGTCATGACCTTGGAGGTGTCTACGGACAACGCCGGCTTTTCGGCTTAGAAATGGAGATGAGCACCAACCCCCAGAGTGTGAGTAGATCAATAGGTACTGCTCTGGCAGGAAGGTAACGGCACTCCATGCAGTCATGACCTTGGAGGTGTCTATGGACAATGCCGGCTCTTCAGCTGAGAAATGGAGATGAGCACCGACCCCCAGAGTCGGTCACGACTGGACTTAACGTCAGGGGAAAACTTTACCTTTTTTATGAAGTTGTAAAAGTGGGCTTCCCACGTTCCCCTCCTTTTGTTGTGATCTCATTCGCTTCCATTGGGAACCTTGTGTCCGCCAGATGTTTTGGACTGTAGTTCCCAGAGTCCCGTACCGTCACCCATGTTAAGTGAAGCCAAAAAGTGCTGGAGACCCAGAGGTTTCTCATGTTGTCCCATCATCACACCAGTCTCAGAATCATAGAATTGGAAGGGACCTCGTGGGCCATCCAGTCCAACCCCCTTCTGCCAAGAAGAAGGAAATTCGCATTCAAAGCACCCCCAACAGATAGCCATCCAGCCTCTGTTCAAAAACTTCCAAAGAAGGGGCCTCCACCACACCAGAGTTCCACCGCTGAACAGCTCTCTCACTCAGGAAGTTCTTCCTCATGTTCTGTTTGAAGCCATTGTTCCATGTCCTAGTCTCCAGGGCAGCAGAAAACAAGCCTGCTCCCTCCTCCCTATGATGTCCCCTCACATCTTGATCCATGGTCCTCAACATGTCTCCTCTCCGCCTTCTCTTCTGCAGGCTAAACATGCCCAGCTCTTTAAGCCGCTCCTCAGAGGGCTTCTTCTCTAGATCCTTGATCATTTTATCCACTCTCCTCTGGACACATTCCAGCTTGTCAACATCTCCCTTAAGTTGCCTGATCTGTTGTAAGGCTTCTCAGCTCCATGTGTGTTGCTGTGGGTTAGTCTTTTTCGGTAGAAATCAACCAAGACACACATGGCCCATGGCCATGTGTTCTGTGTCAGCACTCTGTGTCCGGAGATGGCATGAGATGGGGATCATGACATCACGCCCCCTCCAAAGACAGTCCTACCCCCTTGTGTGGAGGTTTGTGTGGGTATTGAGTGTGAAACCTCTTGATAAGTGTGGGTGCATTTATGTCAGATTCCTTGACCCACTCCGATTCACTGGGGGGGAAGTGTTTCCATCTAACTAAGTACTGTAGGGTGTTTTTCCTGAGCCTGGAGTCTAAGATTTCTGCTACCTCATAGTGTTGGTTGCCCCCTATCATGATGGGTGGGGGCGGGGGCTTGACTGGGTGCCATTGGGTGCTCTCGGGAGCTGGTTTGAGCAGGCTGAAATGAAAGACAGATCATGACATCTGTCCACCTTGTTGGACGCAACTCGAAGGAATACCAAAATAGGGTAGATCAACACATATACTGTACTCTTGTTTCTACCAAATATATGTTTTGGGCTTCCTTGGGGAGATGATGGAGTCAGTTAAGGACTGGGATCTCCTTTTAGATGTTCAGAAGCGATAGATAGCAGTATGGGAACCTGTTGAGAATCTGTGAGCTGTTAGGCTCAAAGAATATTCTTAGTTCCCAAGAATATAGCAGAATGCAGAAGCACACCTTCCAAAACAGCAGGAAACTTACGTGAGTTTAAGGGAAGCCTTTCTTCTTCAGGATGGCAAAGGACTGCAAAGTCAGCCTCAAAGTTCAAAAGGTATTTATTGAGGTAAAAAGAAATCCATTGTAGATAGAAAAAAGAATTTGGAGCTAAGTAGCTGTCTAAGCTAGCTTCTAAGGTAGGTAAGCGGGTAAAATAACAAAGTTATCTAGATAGCTACATTTTGCCTAAGAGGTGCAAAATGCATCCTTCTCGGTAGGAAGACCGACCCCCAGAGTGGCGACCAACCCAACTGCATGGTCTGTGCCTTCTCTTTGGGGCAATAAAAATTCCAATCCACGTAGAGGATGTAACCTCATCCCTGCAGAGATCACATTGCTAAAACAACAAAGCAAGGGAGTGGATGTAACAGGATAGAAGAGAGAAAACAGCAAAGCCTGTTTGGGCATGCCTGGGATTATAAAGAGGATTCCCTCAATCTATTCTACCCACTATCTATCTGATAGATAGTGTAGTCCAGGATGACTCCCAACAGAATTTCACTTTTCTTCTCCGTATGACATCCTTTCTTCCATTAATCCCCATCTTGTGACATCTCTTCCCGCAGGTGGGCTGCAACAAAGTCTATACCAGCACTTCCGATGTCATGACCCACGAAAACTTCCACAAGAAGAACACGCAGCTCATTAATGACGGGTTCCAACGGTTCCGAGCCACAGAAGACTGTGGCACCGTGGATTGCCAGTTCTACGGGCAGAAGACCACCCACTTCCATTGCAGGTGAGCTCTCGTCAAAAGCAAAGGTCATGTCCTCATCTCCTCATCCTGGTATCCCAGATACCCAGGCAGACTCCCACTGTGAGATGAAACACGAGCACCTAAGCCAGTGAAACTTTTGGCCTGCTTTATAGATGTGTCAATAATCACTGAATGATCCAGAGCTGAGAATGTATTGACTGCCTCTGCGGTCATCTGAGGCAGAGCTTTGGAAAATTACCTTTTTGGCCTACAACCATGTTGGTTAATGGATTCCGGGTTCTGTTGTCCAATAAAGCGATTTTTTTAGAAAAATCTCTGAGACACTCGAAATGACCACAGGCCATTTGAATACCCTTAGCGACGATGACTCATTCACAAATGTAGCGTTGCCAGTTGATTTCTAGTCTGCAAGTGACAGAAATGGACATATGAAATGATGGCTGTAGATTCAGAAATTGTAGTTTCAGGGGATCACCGAGGCAATTTCTTAATGTCGTTTCTGTCCGTTATGCTGATGTGGTGGCGATGTACTTGCATATACACAAAGAGAATAGATGCAAAAGTGAAAGTTCCATTGCAAATCAGAAATATTCATTCAACGTTGCTAAACAAATCCCGTATTCTTTTAAGAGGGCCACTAGAATTTGATAGGAAGGGACTGAAGCTGAGTGGCGATCTAGTTTGTATGCCAAGGGTTTCATCTTCTGCTCCAGTCTGATCTTTTTATCCAAAATGATGTGGAGGATGGTCTTGCTGAACAAATAATTTGACCTGATCAAAGGTGTGATAGGAAGACAACTCGGGAGCCAAAACTAGTCAGTGTAGAATAGCCTATCTCCTGGTTGATACCTTCTAGAACGGTAGTTCCCAACCTGTGGCCGGTGGACCACCAGAGGTCCCCAAGAACTAAATTAGGGTCTGCGGCCTCATGGTTACTACACCGTAATGAGAATGAGTTGTCTCGCAAACCCTCTTATAGTGCCGAGTGAACTGAGATGTCAGGAGAGGAGAGGCTGACTCCACACAAAAGGCTTGACAACAAGGCTCCTGACTGCTGCTTCTCCTCCTCCTCCCTCCTTCCATGTGGCACCTGTAAACATTGGTGTCTTCGTTTTTTGGGCTGTTCCTGGAATTATTTGGGGTGCTGATTCAGAAAATTGCATTGGATAGAACACATCAGCTCTAGATTATTAAACATGGTATTCTGTGAGTGAGTAGATGGTGATTATTGGATGGCATATGTTCTGTATCAGAAACTAGAGCGGATGTGGTCTATCCAATACAATTTTTTGAATAAGCACCCCAAAATACCAAACCAAATCTACAGTCTACTGATTTGTAACCCGTTTGGTACTAATGTTAGAGAGTGGTCCCTGGTCAAGTGTTTCCTGCTCAAAGTGGTTCCTAGTCAAGGTGGTCCCTGGTCAAAGTGGTCCCTTGTCAAGGTGGTCCCTGGTCAATATGGTCTCTGGTCAAGGTGGTCCCTGGTGAAAATGGTCCCTTGTCAAGTGTTCCCTGCTCAAAGTGGTCCCTGCTCAAAGTGGTCCCTGGTCAAGGTGGTCCCTTGTCAATTGTTCCCTGGTAAAAATGGTCCCTGGTCAAAGTGGTCCCTGGTCAAGGTGGTCCCTGGTCAAGTGGTCCTTGGTAAAAATGGTCCCTTGTCAATTGTTCCCTGGTCAAGGTGTCAGGAAATCAAGTAGATGTCACAGCTCTATCCATGATTTTCTCCCTTGCAGGCGGCCCGGTTGCACGTTCACTTTCAAGAACAAGTGCGACATTGAGAAGCACAAGAGCTACCACATCAAGGACGACGCCTACGCCAAGGACGGCTTCAAGAAGTTCTACAAGTACGAGGAGTGCAAATACGAGGGCTGCGTCTACAGCAAGGCCACCAACCACTTCCACTGCATCCGGCCGGGCTGCGGCTTCACCTTCACCTCCACCAGCCAGATGACCTCCCACAAGCGCAAGCACGAGCGCCGGCACATCCGCAGCTCCGGCGTCCTGGGTCTGCCCACCTCTTTCCTGGGAGCCAAGGAGAACGATCAGGAGGAGTCCAGCAATGACGACCTCATTGACTTCTCCGCCATGAGCTCCAAGAACTCCAGTCTGAGTGCCTCCCCCACCAGTCAACAGTCTTCCGTCTCCTTGATCGTCCCCGGCACGCCGTCATCGGCGGCGGAGCTGGCCGCCTCGCAACCCTCCAACAAACCCGTCAACAGCGTCTCCTCGGCTTCCAAGATCTCCAGCCTGCTCTCGCAAACCCTCCCGAGCAACATCCCCTTGGCCCTGGCCCTCTCCAACGCGGCCCTTCCCGGAACGGCGGGGTCTTATTTCCCCATCCTGCCCAGTCGGGTCTCCACCCCACTGCCCGCCACCTCCGCGAGCTTGATCGCCGCGGGTGCTTCAAGCGCCAACCCATCTTCCTCTGCCAGCTCCCCTTCCCAGGCCGTCTCAGGTTCCGGCGAAGCGGGAGCCACCTCTTCGCCGACTCCAGCGGCTTCCATAATGGAACGGATCTCTGCCAGCAAAGGCTTGATCTCACCCATGATGGCCAGGCTGGCGGCAGCGGCGTTGAAGCCCTCTGTGGCTGCGGAGGCAGGTGAGAACCAAGCTGGTTGGGGATGTTGGAAGAGGAGTCTGGAAAGGCGTGGTGCCTTTGTCCAGTTAGGATTAGGAAAATCGTGGGCTGGAAACAAAGAGAAGCATCATACCGAATATAAGCCAAGGCACCTAATTTTACCACAAAAAACTGGGAAAACATTGACTCTAGTATAAGCCAAGGGTGGTAAATTTCAGAAATAAAAATAGATACCTGGGACTGAAAGGTCCCAGGTTCAAACCCCAGGAGCGGCGTGAGTGGCCGCTGTTAGCTCCAACTCCTGCCAACCTAGCAGTTCGAAAACATGCCAATGTAAGTAGATCAATAGAAACTCTCTTATAGTGCCAAGGCAACAGGGAGAGGCTGACTACCAACAAAAGGCGCAACAAGCCTCCTGACTGCTGCTTCTCCTCCCTCTCCCCGAGTGGCACCTGAAAGTGCGTCTTTGTTTTTAGGCCTGTTCCTGGAGTTATTTGGGGTGCTGATTCAGAATATTGCATTGGATAGACCACATCAGCTCTAGATTGTTAAATATGGTTTTCTTTGGACGAGCAGAATGCGACTACTTGGTGGCATATGTTCTGTATCAGAAACTAGAGCTATCCAATGCAGCTTTCTTGGTGTCTTCGTTCAGGGGTTATTTGGGGTGCTGATTCAGAAAATTGCATTGGATAGACCACATCAGCTCTAGATTATTAAATGTGGTTTTCAGTGGGCGAGCAGATGGCGACTACTGGGTGGCATATGTTCTGTATCAGAAACTAGAACTGATGTGGTCGATCCAATGCCATTTTCTGAATCAGCACCCCAAATAACCAAACTGAATCTAAAGTTGATCAAAAACTGATTGATAACCGTTTTGGTGTTAACGTTAGAGAGTGGTCCCTGGTTAAAAAAAAAAAAGATTGGGAAACACTGTGATAGATGAATACAGAGTCCACAATTCCCCACCATAGGTGCCCAAAAGCCACTAAAAGAGAGACGTTGGTCATTCTTTCAAACCCATCTGAACAAGCAATCACGGGGAAGAGAAGGCAAGGATACTCCAAAAAGTTTGGATCAATCCTTTCATTGGTTGGCCTTTGCTTTCCCGTCTGCCTCAGGCGTGGATCTCTTTCCTAAAAAAGAAAAAAGACAGAGAGGTCATTGAGGGGACTATTTTTCTTTTATTTTTTAATAAAATGCCACTTGCTGTCTGTGAAAGCGGTTCACCGTCAGCTGTAGTGCCTCCGGGTAAATTAATATTTTAGTCACTTGGGGATTGCGGATGAAAGCTCGGCGGACATGTTCCCGTCAGCAACTTTTTTTCCCCTCTCGCCATCTTTGTATCCTTTTCTCGGTCTGTTTTGTTTTCCAAACTTTGTGGGGAGTTTTCACTCTGTATTTTTTTTTTGGAACCGACTATATTTTTCTAATTGCCTTTTTTCATGGGATGGTGCGCCGAGCGCCCAAACCCGCTCCCTCGGTTTTGGGGAGAGGTCGCGCGGTTTGAACCAATCTGATTGGCTGTCAGTTTCGATCGACCTGACACCGCAGATGTTCCTTTTGGGCATGCTCAGTGAGGAGGCCGGCGCGGTCGCCAAGGCAACGTCGGGATTGGGGACTGGGAAGGGGGCTTGACTAGCAGTCTAAAGCTGCCACATTGCCTCAGCATTAACAGAGTCTTTAATAAACGCTTAAGAGGCAGCCCCGCAAATTAGTTATGACAGCTTGCGCGGAGCATCGGATCTCCCCCTCGCTCCTTCCGCCCTTCTCCTTTAAAGGGCCCGTAGCCTGGACAACTTTGACATAATTTTGCAATAATTATCACTTGAAGAATTTCCACGCCGGGCTGGACGTCAGAACCGATCACGTCAAGCTGGCAATAAATGCTGACCAGCAAGCCCAGGCCGCTCTCTTCCTTTCTGCCCTCACTTTGGTTGCGCGTCCCCCGCTCAACGTTCTCCTACATTATCTGTTGTTGTTGACATCTCTTCCTTTACTTTGTTCATTTATTCAAGACTTTGTGGTTTCCTTTTTTCTCTCTGTCTAGGGAATGGGCAGCCAACTCCTGGGCGGTTTAACCCGACTCAGATTAAACAGGAGACGGCGGAGAATCCTGGTCCCACGACCCAGGAATCCTTGCAGGAACACAGCCTGGACCTGAGCGTGAAGGATCACGGGTAAGGGAGAGAGGGCCTCGGTGGCAAAGCGGGGGACATGTGGGCCTTATTGACCAGAGCTCTCACCCTCTGGGACACTCAGAGGGTTTCCATGTCCAAGCAGAGATGGGGATCCTGTTGAGTTCAAATTCACTGTTGACGTTATTTCTGGAGTGACAGATTCAGATGCCCGAGTTGGAATTTCTTAAAATCGTCCTGTGTTGAATATCCGTAGGTCCGTTGACGCAGGGAATATGAATACACAACACTCACGGGCGCTTAACTTCCTTTTAGAACATGGCCATACAGCCCAGAACATACAACAATCCCAATCTGCAAAATTCTCTCCCCTCGTTTCACCCACATCTATGGCAGGCATCCTCAGAGGTTGTGAGGTCTGTAGGTCCATTGACACAGGGACTATGAATACACAACACTCACGGGCGCTTAACTCTGTGATGCATTCATAATTGCAGCATAGGATTCCAGCCAACCTTCCCATATACATATACCTCACAACCTCTGAGGATGCCTGCCATAGATGTGGGTGAAACGTCAAGAGAGAATACTTCTAGAACATGGCCATACAACCCGGAAAACATACAACGACCCCAATCTGCAACATTCTCTCCTGACGTTTTGCCTACATCTATGGCAGGCATCCTCAGAGGTTGTGAGGTCTGTAGGTCTGTTGATGCAGGGACTACGAATACACAACACTCACGGGCGCTTAACTCTGTTAATCATTCATAACTGCGACATAGGATTCCAGCCAGCCTTCCCATATACATATACCTCACAACCTCTGAGGATGCCTGCCATAGATGTGGGCGAAACGTCAGGAGAGAATACTTCTAGAACATGGCCATACAGCCCGGAAAACATACAACAACCCCAATCTGCAACATTCTCTCCTGATGTTTTGCCCACATCTATGGCAGGCATCCTCAGAGGTTGTGAGGTCTGTAGGTCTGTTGACGCAGGAACTACAAATACACAACACTCACAGGCGCTTAACTCTGTGATGCATTCATAACTGCTACATAGGATTCCAGCCAGCCTTCCCATATACATATACCTCACAACCTCTGAGGATGCCTGCCATAGATGTCGGCGAAACATCAGGAGAGAATACTTCTGGAACATGGCCATACAGCCCGGAAAACATACAACAACCCTGTGATCCCGGCCATGAAAGCCTCACCAGGCAAAGCAAAACAGAAAAATAAGGGCCTGGTGAGTCTATGAAGGCTTCCTCAAACCAAGCAACTTTGGTATCAACAATAATAATAATAATAATAATAATAATAATAATAATAATAATAATAATAATAATAATAAAAAACTTCATTTGGATCCCACCCTATCTCCCCATGGGGACTCAGGCCGGCTTACAACATAGTAACAGGCAAACATTCAATGCTTATATAAACAATGCAGATCTATAATTATAGATACTAATTTCACATATGCATTTCCTCCTGAAATGTTTGCAAATCCCACTGTGTGTGTGTGTGCATTTCCCCTACAATATTTGCAAGCCCCATATATATTCACACACACAAACATACTTGTCTATATATATTTGTGTGTTCATTTCCCCCCTGTAATATTTGCAAGCCCTATATATAGGTAGGTAAGAATATATTCATATCTATCCAGACATCTCTCTTTACATAGATATTTGCAGAGACTGCAAACATATGAGGGTCAATTCATATATAAAAATAATGTATATGTTAGGCTACAGATACACTGGTACATGGATCTATATGTATAAAAGATTTGCAAACATATGAGGGGAAATTCATATATAAAATTAATATATATAGATAGATACACATATAAAGGTACATAGGGATGGCAAAAGCTTGTTAAACTGTAGGAGAGTTTAACAGATCTTTCAGGGGAAAAGGCTTTCATAAGATTAATGAATATATATTTTTCTTCTTCCCGACTTCAAAACATTTCCTTGATTAAGAGTGAGGGAGGCTTTGCAAAAGAAAACACACTGATAAGGGAGGAGAAGAGAGAAATAGATCACATATTGCAAGCAATAGCTTGAAGGCTCCGTTGTCGGCCTTGACCCGATTATAAGCCGGAGGAGGCTTTTTCAGCTCATAAAAAGGGCTGAAAAACTTGGCTTATCTTCCTTCCGACTTGCAAGGGCATCTTTATCTTATCAAAACATTTCCTTGATTAAGAGCGAGGGAGGCTTTGCAAAAGAAAACACACTGATAAGGGAGGAGAAGAGAGAAATAGATCACATATTGCAAGCAATAGCCTGAAGGCTCCGTTGTCGGCCTTGACCCGATTATAAGCCGGGGAGGCTTTTTCAGCTCATAAATAAGGGCTGAAAAACTCGGCTTATCTTCGGACGGTAAATACTTCAGAAATAGCGTCGACAAGTACAAGTGAATTTGAACTCAACAGGATTCCCATCTCCGTTTGGACATGGAAACCCACTGGACTGGTTTTGTCTCGGTCCTTCTGATGCTGCAGGTGGAAAATGGGGAGGGGAGGGGGTGGATGTGAAAGGAGAATTAATTGCACTCCCCCTCTGCACATCTTAACTAAACTCTGTTGGTTTGTGTGTTCCAGTAATGAATCAAATGGCCACACAGTCTCGGCAAATACATCTCTTTTATCCTCGCTTATGAATAAGGTAAGAGCCATCCATCAAGGGCCTTTCATTCCCCCCACCGAGAGAAATTAAAGCCGCGGCGGCGAGGTGGGGAGGGCGGGGGAGAGGCGTTTGTTTTTTAATGTTTTCCCTCTAATAAGATGAGTTTGTACCATTTAAATTTTGAGACCATTTTTCATCGGGTATAATTTCAGAGCCACTGCTTACGAATTAATTTAATGAACTGGCTGAAGAAATATATCGCCGCCTCTGACACGCTCTCCCCCTCCTCCTCCTCCTCCTGTCCCTTCCCTGTTGTTGTTGTTGTTGTTGTTTTTAATTTCCGCACCAGGCAACTTCTCTTTTCCTCGCGGTTATTAAAATTCCGCTTATTGACCTTAACATATTTCTAAGGGTGATGAAGTTATTTTGTCCTTTAAAAAGGTAGAGATTTGGCCTGACGTTAAGTCCAGTCGTGTCCGACTCTGGCAGTTGGTGCTCATCTCCATTTCTAAGCCCAAGAGCCGGTGTATTATTTATTATTATTATTATTATTATTATTATTATTATTATTATATTATGACACAGCAAACAAGATAGATATGCTGGATTTCATATCACAAAATCACAAGTCGAACACTTCCCAAGTGTCTAGGACTGTGGGATGTATTTTCGGATGATCCCAGTAGGGTGGCCTTTTGCAGTTGGCAGATCGTAATTTTGTCATTGTCTATGGTTTCCAAATGCCGGCTGAGATCTTTTGGCACGGCACCCAGTGTGCCCATCACCACCGGGACCACCTGCACTGGTTTCTGCCAGAGTCTTTGCAGTTCAATCTTGAGGTCCTGATAGTGGCTGAGTTTTTCCTGTTGTTTTTCGTCAATGCGACTCCCACCTGTTATGGCGACATCAATGATCCAAACCTTGTTCTTTTCCACAACTGTGATGTCTGGTGTGTTGTGTTCCAGAACTTTGTCAGTCTGGATTCGGAAGTCCCACAGTATCTTTGCATGTTCATTTTCCAATACTTTTGCAGGTTTGTGATCCCACCAGTTCTTTACTGCTGGGAGGTGGTACTTGAGGCATAAGTTCCAATGAATCATTTGGGCCACATAGTTGTGCCTCTGTTTGTAGTCTGTCTGTGCAATTATCTTACAGCAGCTGAGGAGATGATCAATGGTTTCGTCGGTTTCCTTGCACAGTCTGCATTTTGGGTCATGAGCTGATTTTTCGATCTTGGCCTGAATTGCCTTTGTCCTGATGTCTTGCTCCTGGGCTGCAAGGATCAGGCCTTCTGTCTCCTTCTTCAGGGTCCCATTCGTGAGCGAGAGCCAGGTCTTCTCCTTATCAGCTTTTCCTTCAATTTTGTCAAGGAACTTTCCATGCAATGTTTTGTTGTGCCAGCTGTCCGCTCTAGTTTGCAGTGCGGTTTTCTTGTACTGGTTTTTTGTCTGCTGTGCTTTGAGGAGTTTCTGATTTTTGATTTCAATCAAAGCAGGTTCTTCACTTTGCTTTACATATTATGCCAGGGCATGTTCTTCTTCTTTGACTGCTTGTTTTACTTGTAAGAGTCCTCTGCCACCTGATATTATTATTATTATTATTATTATTATTATTATTATTATTATTATTATTATTATTTAGTAAAGGTAAAGGTTTCCCCTGACGTTAGGTCCAATCGTGTGTGACTCTGGCGGTTGGTGCTCATCTCAATTTTTAAGCCCAAGAGCCAGTGTTGTCCGTAGACACTTCCAAGGTCATGTGGCTGGCATGACTGCACAGAGCGCCGTTACCTTCCCGCCGGAGCAGTACCTATTGATCTACTCACATTGGCATGTTTTCGAACTGCTAGGTTGTCAGAAGCTGGGTCTCATTCTGCTCCCCGGATTCGAACCTCGGACCTTTTGGTCTGCAAGTTCAGCAGCTCAGCACTTTAACATACTCTTTTGGAAGTATAGAGAAGGGAAAATGTCCAGAGTTTTGACCCAAAATCTTAAGTTTCATGCTTTTGTGTTCTAAAACACAATAACTCCCTCTCTATTTCAGTCTCTTTTCCCCATTCCTTTACAGATATATACAAATGGGGATACTTGTACTCGTTCGGCTACATTAATTGTGCCCCATAGTCAGCCGCATTCACGGCCATGTAGCCTTGGGTCTCCTGTGGCTTGATGCGCTTTCTAGGCATCTCCCTTTTTCCCCCCTGAGCTCCGAAGCCTTCAGAAAGGACAATGCGACTTTGCCCGATACTCTCCCGCTTCCTTTTCCATCCCTCCCTTCCTCTATCATTCCCACCAAAGCTAGCAAATCGGTTGTTTCTTTCACACTGTGCTGAATTCCTTTCATTCCAACATTTGTTTCTCTGTTTGAGGACGGAACATTCTTTTCAAAATCCTCTTTGATTGAGCTTTCCAATGTTTTTGGAGGTGACAAACCAGGATTGAAAGTCGGGGCAAGAAACTTCAAACCATAGTTCACTTGAAACTAACCAGAGTTAGCATTCAATACAATCCCAGCCCAAGCAACATGAGAGGCTGTAGTGGACTCAAAGCAGACATTCCCAAACGTTCACATGGGCCTATGCGAGGGTTATCCAGAAAGTAGATTACGTTTTGGAATTTAAAATGAATGAGCTTGGAAACTCCTTCCCCACCAAACTCTGCCGCTTGCGTCCTCAACCAGCTGGTCACCCCTTCCTGCATTGTCGCCAAAACGCTGTGTCCACTTCTCAACATAGTCGCCATTCAAATCTAGGCACTTATCATAGCAATGAATGAGCTTGGAAACTCCTTCCCCACCAAACTCTGCCGCATGTGTCCTCAACCAGCTGGTCACCCCTACGCGCAGCTGCGCATCGTCGCCAAAACGCTGCATCCACTTCTCAACATAATCGCCATTCAAATCTAGGCACTTATCATAGCAATGAATGAGCTTGGCAACTCCTTCACCACAAAACTCTGCCGCTTGCATCCTCAACCAGCTGGTCACCCCTACGCGCAGCTGCGCATCATCGCCAAAACGCTGCATCCACTTCTCAACATAGTCGCCATTCAAATCTAGCCACTTATCATAGCAATGAATGAGCTTGGCAACTCCTTCACCACAAAACTCTGCCGCTTGCATCCTCAACCAGCTGGTCACCCCTGCCCGCAGCTGCGCATCATCGCCAAAACGCTGCGTCCACTTCTCAACATAGTCGCCATTCAAATCTAGGCACTTATCATAGCGATGAATGAGCTTGGCAACTCCTTCCCCACAAAACTCTGCCACTTGCGCCCTCAACCAACCGCTCACCCCTACCCGCAGCTGCGCATCGTCGCCAAAAGGCTGTGTCCACCTCAACATAGTCGCCATTGACTTATCATAGCAATGAATGAACTTGGAAACTCCTTCCCCACCAAACTCTGCCACTTGCGTCCTCAACCAGCCGGTCACCCCTGCCTACAGCTGCGCTTCGTCGCCAAAACGCTGCGTTGAGGACGCAAGCAGCAGAGTTTTGTGGGTAAGGATTTGCCAAGCTCATTCATCGCTATGATAAGTGCCTAGATTTGAATGGCGACTATGTTGAGAAGTGGTATTTGGGTGTGGCTTTCAACTGCATATGGTAAATGTTTTCTCCTATACTTTGTTCATTTTAAATTCCAAAACGTAATCTACTTTCTGGATAACCCTCGTAGATCTAGGATACTGGTTCTCAACCTGTGGGTCTCCAGATGTTTTGGTCTTCAACTCTCAGAAATTTGAACAGCTGGAAAACTGGCTGGAATTCCTTGGAGTTGTAGGCCTAAATATCTGGGGATCCACAGGTTAATCTCGGCTCAGTCTCATCACTTGAAAGTAGACGTGAGCCTTTTGAGTCCTGCAACCTGCATGTGAACTTGGTACATTTTTTGCATCCTTACAGCTGCAATAACTCTTAATTTTTTCTCATTTAAAGCAAGGTCTATAACAGCATCAACATTGTTGGATTGTGCTCCTAAGCTTTTAAGAAGCACAATTCTTGTATAGGCAGTGCCTACGTTACGGACAAAATAGGTTCTGTAGAAAGTTGAACGTGTATGTAAGTTGGAAGAGAAACATTTTTAAATGTAATTCCAGCCATATGGGTAATGAAATTTCGGCCTAGGACAAAACAACAAAACTACACATCCCAGAAACACTAAACTTGGCAGCACAACCCCTCATCCATGCCTCTACATTCATATAACAAAAATAAAAGAAAAATAAAATCCTAATTAGAGGGAGAGGAATAATTGTTTTTACCCAATTGCTGCCAGTTAAAAGGCTAAGCTCTGCCCACTTGGTCTCCTAGCAACCCACGCAGCCCAGGGGACAGGCAGAGTTAGGCCTCACTTAGGCCTCTTCCACACTGCCTATAAAATACAGATTATCAGATTTGAACTGGATTATATGGCAGTGTAGATTCAAGGCCCTTCCACACAGCTATATTACCCATTTATAATCTCATTTTATCTGCTTTGAACTGGATTATCTTAACTCCACACTGCCATATAATCCACTTCAGTGTGCAGTCGGACACAACTGGACTTAATGTCAGGAGAAAACCTTTGCCCTTTACCATCACTACCTCAATACTTTATTTCCCATACCACCATACTTTGCCACAGCAACGCGTGGCCGAGCACAGCTAGTATATATATATAGATGTAGATGTAGATATATCTATCTTTGGAGCCCCTGGTGGCACAGTGTGTTAAAGTGCTGAGCTGCTGAACTTGCGGACTGAATCTGGGGAGTGGCGTGAGCACCCGCTGTTAGCCCCAGCTTCTGCCAACCTAGCAGTTTGAAAACATGCAAATGTGAGTAGATCAATAGGGAAGGTAACGGCGCTCCATGCAGTCATGCCAATAGCCACATGACCTTGGGGGTGACTACGGACAACGCCGGCTCTTTGGCTTAGAAATGGAGATGAGCCCCAACTCCCAGAGTCGGATACGACTGGACTTAATGTCACCTTTACCTTTACCTATAGTTTACCTAATGTTTCTTTTGCTCTCTGTGCCCGTTTGGAAGATTTCACCTCACTTTCTGTCCCTGTCACAATTGGAATTTGAACATTTTGGCTTGTCATGGAGACAAGAATTGTTTTTTTCTCCCCAGATGTCCCAGAGCAATCCCAACCTGGGGAACCTCCTTGCCTTGAAGGTGGAGGCGGATGGCAGCCAGGCTGGAGGAGACACGACGCAATACCTGGGCAAGAGCGTGAAGGCTCTCGTTCAAGAGAAGCTCTCTGAGCCCTGGAAGATGTACCTGCGCAGGTGAGGCTCAAGAGGGAACTTGGCTGGGTCGAGAGAGGGTGGCTTCCATGCCACATAGATGGCTGAACAAGCCCACCCATGCCCCGGCCACTTACAGATGCCAATTCGCTCCTAACTGTTGCATTACTATCCATAAAAATATCAGGCAAAAATACAACTGTAGGTAGCAGTTGAAGCCACAGGATACAGTATGTGATAGGATCAAATAGAAGAAATAATAACAAAAATAATGATCAGTGAGCCTTTATGACAGTGGTTCCCAAACTTATTTACTGCCCCTTGTCCAGAAAAAATATGACTCAGTGCCCCCTGGAAAGGGGGCGTGGCTTAGAGGGGTGGGTGTGGCTCCTGCTCAAGAGGGCGGGGCTGAGCCTCTCCCCTAGTCCAAGATGCAGGGCTGCGAGCGGAGGTGGGCGGGACCAGGACCGGGATGGGTGGAGTTACGAGCTCTGAGGTAGGGCTGAGCTTCTATCCCTGTCCTGCGGCGCCTACCAGGACACAGGGGGCGGGGCTAGAGGAGGGGGCGGGGCCTCTTCCCAAGTGTCTGATGGGGCTGAACCTCTATACCCCCCGCCCCCACCCCTAGCCCAGCCCTTTAGTCCTAAAAGGCTGTAAAGAAGTGTGTGATTTTATTTTGTTTATAGATGACATGTTTATTTGATTTTGTTTAAACAGTCAGGTTTGGTTAAGTTTAAAATGGTAAGTTGGAGCTGATAATACCAGAAGGTAACCAGCTCAGCATTATGAGACAGGTTGTCATGCCAACGGGGGCGGAGCCAACCGCCGTTTGAAGAAGGAAAAGAGGGAATGTTTTAAAACCCAGTTTTAGTCTGTGATTTCTAGTCACAGGGAACGGACTGGTTCCAAGTTTAAGGAAACCAGGGAAGTTTGGATCTTAGGCTGTGATTTTTAGTCACAGGGAACAGACTGGTTCCAAGTTTAAGGAAACCAGGGAGGCAGACCTCTAGTAGGCCAGACTAAGCAAGTTGGGTGACTTGTTTAGGGTCATTTGTAGAGGCTGTGGATTAGGGGAAATTAATCCCAATGGATCCAAGTGATCAGGTTTTAGTTTAGTCTTGAGTAACGGAAGTATTTTGAAAGTTGGAACACCTCACATCTATTTGTAACTGTTATTCTAAGTGCCTTTAAGAAGTTATAGAAACCACTAAGCTCTGTACATGCAATAAACTTGTTTTGATTTTTAAATCCATCTAAGTCTCTGTCACAATCATATCCTAAGCTAAGCAACATCACCATCTGAAGTGAAATAAATAAAGAAAGCATAAAAAGAATAAGTGCCATCTGCCTGACATCTCCTCCATTTGGTGGCAGCGAAGATAATTAAATACATAATAATATAATTAAAATCATCATCATCCAGACATCTTTAAAATTGGTGGTAACTGTGTGGTGGGATTAAAAGCATTCCTCACTGCCTCACACCATTACAAAGGCCTCTCAGGAGAAATATAGAGGCTCAGCCCTGTCTCAGGCTCTTGGAAGGAGGCCCCTCCTTCTTCCCTAGCTCCGTCCTCTATGTCCCAACAAGTGCCTCAGGAGAGGTATAGATCCTCAGCCCTGTCTCGGGCTCTTGGGAAGAGGCCCCGCCCCCTAGCCCTGCCCTTTAGTCCTAAAAGGCTTCTCAGGAGAAATATAGAGGCTCAGCCCTGTCTCAGGCTCTTGGAAGGAGGCCCTGCCCCCTTCCCTAGCTCTGCCCTCTATGTCCCAACAAGCTCCTGAGGAGAGGTATGTTGTATGTTGTATGGCCATGTTCTAGAAGTATTCTCTCCTGACGTTTCGCCCACATCTATGGCAGGCATCCTCAGAAACCTCTGATGTCTCAGAGTGCTCAATGATTGCAGCTGAACTATACATCCCAGTACCTACAACTCTTAGAAATTATGGTGAATTCGCCTCAAACCTCTCTAGTATGTTCAGTTGCTGATCAATTTCTCTGTTTGTTGTGTGCTATAGAAAAAAATAAGAAAGGGTTATGGGAGAGGCAGTGGGCGGGGTTATGCAAATTCCACACTGATTGAGAGAGTCAGAAACACTGGGATGTCTGTGGTGGAGGAAAACAAAAAATCTAGGAGATCTTCTAGAATCCCATTTCGTTCATGCAGAGAGTGATATCATTTCCCAAAATAACACTGTTGCGTTCAGAAGCAGAAACACCAGAAGGGCAATTTTCTTTTAATGGTGGAGGTTTTTTTTTTTTTTTTATCCCTCCCCTGAACAACAGATCAGATCGCAAACATGCCATCTCTCTTCATAGTCTAGGATATCTAATGCGAAAGGACATCTAAAGATGCCTTTTGGCCTTTAGCCAAAGTTAAGATAGCTTGCCTTTAAGGATGGAACTAAGCTTAGGCTTCTATATATTATTACTTGTGAGTAAGTCCCGTTGGGGCGTAATTCTGAGAAGGCACATCGAGGATTGCATTATTCTATTGAGAGACAAAAAACTACAGCATCCGTGATGCTCAATAAGAAGCAATGTTGATTTTTGAAAAAGTCATCACATACAATAGTGGCTTGACTATCAGAGTACTTTGAAGATATTGTGATTTTATATCGTAGGATAACATTTAATACATCTTTTGCCTTGCCTTTGCCTTTATTAACATTGGTTTAAACTTTAAACGGGGGCAGGGCCTCTTCCCAAGTGCCTGACAGGGCTGAGCCTCTATACCCTGCCTCTGTGTTTTAACAAGAGGCTCAGCCCTGTCTCGCGCGCTTGGGAAGAGGCCCCGCCCCCACTCTAGCCCCACCCTTTAGTCCTAAAAGGCCTCTCAGGAGAGGTATAGAGGCTAAGCCCTGTCTCGAGCTCTTGGAAGGAGGCCCCGCCCCCTTCCCTAGCCCTGCCCTTTAGTCCTAAAAGGCCTCTCAGGAGATATATAGAGGCTCAGCCCTGTCTCGGGCTCTTGGGAAGAGGCCCCGCCCCCACACCTAGCCCCGCCCTTTAGTCCTAAAAGGCCTCTCAGGAGAGGTATAGAGGCTAAGCCCTGTCTCGGGCTCTTGGAAAGAGGCCCCGCCCCCTTCCCTAGCCCCACCCTTTAGTCCTAAAAGGCCTCTCAGGAGAGGTATAGAGGCTCAGCCCTGTCTCGGGCTCTTGGAAAGAGGCCCCGCCCCCTTCCCTAGCCCCACCCTTTAGTCCTAAAAGGCCTCTCAGGAGAGGTATAGAGGCTAAGCCCTGTCTCGAGCTCTTGGAAGGAGGCCCCGCCCCCTTCCCTAGCCCTGCCCTTTAGTCCTAAAAGACCTCTCAGGAGATATATAGAGGCTCAGCCCTGTCTCGGGCTCTTGGAAAGAGGCCCCGCCCCCTTCCCTAGCCCCACCCTTTAGTCCTAAAAGACCTCTCAGGAGAGGTATAGAGGCTCAGCCCTGTCTCGGGCTCTTGGAAGGAGGCCCCGCCCCCTTACCTAGCCCCACCCTTTAGTCCTAAAAGACCTCTCAGGAGAGGTATAGAGGCTCAGCCCTGTCTCGGGCTCTTGGAAGGAGGCCCCGCCCCTTCCTCTAGCCCCGCCCCCTGTGTCCTGGGTGGCGCTGCAGGACAGGGATAGAAGCTCAGCCCTGCCTCAGAGCTCGTAACTCCGCCCATCCCAGTCCTGGCCGCCCATAGGACCCAGTTCTTTACGATTAAGAAATGTAGAATTTTTTTTGTAAATAAATTACAAAGACAAAACTCTGGATCTTTGCCTTCTGAGCTCTAAATTCTTTACAGCCACATGACACTTCACTCTCTGCTTGCTGTGAGCTGAATGCTCAACTATAAGTATCCCGTTTTTGTATCTTTGCCTCCTAAGCTCTAAATTCTTTACAGCCACATGACACTTCACTTTCTGCTTGCTGTGAGCTGAATGCTCAACTATAAGTATCCCATTTTTGTATCTTTGCCTCTAAAGTCTTTATAGCCACATGGCACTTCACATTCTGCTTGCTTTGAGTTGAATGCTCAACTATAAGTATCCCATTTTTGTATCTTTACCTCCTAAGCTCTAAATTCTTTACAGCCACATCACACTCTGCTTGCTGTGAGCTGAATGCTCAACCATAAGTATCTGTTTGCTTTTGTATTTTTGGGTGCTCTGCTGTATTTTTGTGTGGGTAGTTTTCCCTAACATAAAAGGACAGGAGATAGTGAAAATTTTAATATTAGACAGAAACGGCCTTTTCTTTCCTAAATAGAGCCTTTCATTGAATGCACTTCTCGGGGATCCTTTTCCCTCTCATAAAAAGAGAGGACACCTTCACTGTTTTTTCAGTATGTAAATGTATTTAAATTCGACCAATTCAAAGCCAAACAGTTAATTAAAAGATTGACACTCCTGTAGAATTATATCCTGGTCCCCTTCCAGCCTCGTATGTCTCCTTTTGTCGTCCTGTATCTGTTTGATCAGTCGGGCCATTATGTTTTGGCACAAGCAAGCTCCCGTCCTTGTCTCCCGGGTTCAAAGCCAACTGACAAGGATTCCAGATAAGGGGATGTAACCAGTCACTCGGCAACGGCGCTTGTGTCGCCGGAGATGTCTTGTTCCCTGTGCGGAGACAAGAACGCCTTCCACGCTTATTCCTAGAATGGTGCATGGGAGGTTCAGTGCCCGCCATGACCGGATATGGCTGCTGAAGAGTTGACGGTCTTCAGAACGGACAACAACGTGGTCCTCCTGCAGCCGCATCATTCTCAGTTCTGCGTTTATGTCTCCGTTTTGGCAGGTTCGGAACCAAGGATTTCTGTGACGCCCAGTGCGACTTCCTTCATAAAGTGCATTTCCACTGCGTGGTGGAAGAATGTGGGGCCCTCTTCAGCACCTTGGATGGAGCCATCAAGCACGCCAAGTAAGCGGGTTCGCCAGGAAGTTGACACGACGTGACCTCTTCCCATTTGTAGTAATTATAAAGGTTGAGTTTTAGGAACTAAGGTCTTTAAGGTTCATTTTGCTGCTGACTGCCACCTTGGGTTTTAATTCGGGCTCATTGTCCACTTTGTCACTAGAAAGGACGCTTCCACTGCTGAACTTTCACCTCTGACCGAACTCCACTGAGTAGTCACATTTCTATCAGACTTAAGTCTTTCCACTTCGACAATTAGGATGACAACATTGGCCTACATTTTATAGTTGCTACGCAATGACTGGCAAATAGATAGATAGATAGATAGATAGATAGATAGATAGATAGATAGATAGATAGACGGACTGATGGATAGATAGATAGATAAATGGATGTAGAGATGGATGGAGAGATGGATTGATGGATAGATGGATAAATGGATGTATGGAGAAATGGATGGAGAGATGGATGGAGAGATGGATGGATAGATGGATGGATGGATAGATGGATGGATGGATGAATGGATGGATGGATGGAGAGATGGATGGATAGATGGATGGATGGATGGATGAATGGATAAATGGATGGATGGATGGATGGATGGATGGATAGATGGATGGATGGATGGATGGATGGATGGATGGATGGATTGAGAGAGAGAGAGATAGATAGATAGATAGATAGATAGATAGATAGATGGATGGATGGATGGATGGATGGATGGATGGATGGATTGAGAGATAGATAGATGGATGGATGGATGGATGGATGGATGGATGGATGGATGGATGGATGGATAGATGGATGGATTGAGAGATAGATAGATAGATAGATAGATAGATAGATAGATAGATAGATAGAGAGAGAGATGGATAGATGGATGGATAGATGGATGGATTGAGAGATAGATAGATAGATAGATAGATAGATAGATAGATAGATAGATAGATAGATAGATAGATAGATAGATAGATAGATAGATAGATGGATTGAGAGAGAGAGAGAGAGATGGAGAGATGGATGGATAGATGGATGGATGGATGGATGGATGGATGGATGATAGATAGATGGGTAGATGGATAGATAGATGGATGGATAGATAGCTAGATGGAGAGATGGATGGAGAGATAGATGGATGGATGGATGGATGGAGAGATGGATAGATAGATTAATTATATATTATATTTTACATGTAATATTACTAATAATATTACAATATATCGATACAGTACAATATAGTAATTTATTACCAGTATTGTACTATACTTATAATATAATATTGTATGTAAATTTAATTTGTAAGCCGCTCTGAGTCCCCTTCGGGGTGAGAAGGGTGGCATATAAATGTAGCAAATAAATAAATAAATAAATAGATGGATAGATAAGATGGATAGATGGGTGGATGGATAGATGGATGGAGAGATGGATGATGGATGGATGAATGGATAGATAGATGGATGGAGAGATGGATGGAGAGATGGATGATGGATGGATGAATGGATAGATAGATGGATGGAGAGATGGATGGAGAGATGGATGGAAATATAAGGGATACTAGCTTGGATATCTGGCGTTGGTCATGTTATTTGAAAAGGCCAATGTTTTACTTGTACAAAATGCATAAGGTTGTGAGTGAACTACAACTCACATCATGCCAGGTTAACCCCCAGAAACTATCATTCCTTAAAGTTTGTGATGTTGGGCAAGTTTGCTCTAGATACATCATTGCTGGGGTGGAGTGTGCTCCCTGGCTGTAGGGTAAACTACAACTCCCAGTATGGTGAGCCAGTCCCCTCAAACCCCTCCAGTAGGGTGAGTTAGTCATAGGGGTTCTGTGTGCCAAGTTTGGACCAGGTCCATAGGACCTTTCCCTCTGTTTCTTCTGCCTCTAGTTTCCACTTCAGGACGGATGGCGGTGCCGTGAAAGGGGCCCCGGACCTCTCCTTCCCGTCCTCTGCGGAAACCAAGGCTTCCTTGGGCCCTTCCTCTCCGCCCGCGTCTTCCGCTGCTGCTCTGGCCAACGCCTCCGGCCCGGATCTTCCCGCCCTGAACCCGGTGACGGTCCCCTCGGCTCCCACCCTCCTGGCCTGGAAACAACTGTCTTCCGCCATGTCCCAGCTCCCCGCGTCAGTGCCTAACCTGGCCACCTCCCCTCTGGCGACAACTTCCCTCGAGAACGCCAAGCCTCAGGTCAAACCCGGGTTTCTCCAGTTCCAGGAAAAGTGAGTGGCTTGTGAGATGAGAGCCGTTGCTGGGGGGGAAATAGCAGTGCACCGTATTCTGGGAGCAAAGGGGTGGGAAACGGTTAGCAGTGTCTCGGATCCTAAGACCATTAGAAATAATGTGTTTTCCGATGGTCTTAGGCGACCCCTGTGAAAGGGTCATTCGACCCCCAAAGGCGTTGTGACCCACAGGTTGAGAACCATTGCCTTAGAGGGTCACAGCCTCTAAGCAAATGTAAGCAAAACACTTGCCACAATCCTGGCATTGGTATGGCTTCTCTCCTGTGTGGAGTCTTTTGTGTTTCACCAAGGCTGAACTGTAAGCAAAACATTTCCCACACTCCTGGCATTGGTATGGCTTCTCTCCTGTGTGGAGTCTTTTGTGGCTCACCAAGTGTGAACTGGAAGCAAAACATTTCCCACACTCCTGGCATTGGTATGGCTTCTCTCCTGTGTGGAGTCTTTTGTGTTTCACCAAGGCTGAACTGTAAGCAAACCATTTCCCACACTCCTGGCATTGGTATGGCTTCTCTCCTGTATGGCGTTTTTTGTGGCTCACCAAGCTGTTGTATTGGATCACACATCGGACATTTCCCAAGTGTCTAGGACTGTGTGATTTATTATTATTATTATTATTATTATTATTATTATTATTATTATTATTATTATTACATTATGACACAGCAAACAAGATAGATAGGCTGGATTTCGTATCACAAAATCACAAGTCGAACACTTCCCAAGTGTCTAGCACTGTGTGATGTATTTTCGGATGATGCGTGCAGATCCCAGTTGGGTAGCCTTTTGCAGTTGGCAGATCGTAATTTTGTCGATGTCTATTGTTTCCAAATGCCGGCTGAGAACTTTTGGCACGGCACCCAGTGTGCCAATCACCACTGGGACCACCTGCACTGGTTTCTGCCAGAGTCTTTGAAGTTCAATCTTGAGGTCCTGAGAGTGGCTGAGTTTTTCCTGTTGTTTTTCGTCAATGCGACTGTCACCTGGGATGGCAACATCAATGATCCAAACCTTTTTCTTTTCCACAACTGTGATGTCTGGTGTGTTGTGTTCCAGAACATTGTCAGTCTGGATTCGGAAGTCCCACAGTATCTTTGCGTGTTCATTTTCCAACACTTTTGCAGGTTTGTGATCCCACCAGTTCTTTACTGCTGGCAGGTGGTACTTGAGGCATAAGTTCCAAGGAATCATTTGGGCCACGTAGTTGTGCCTCTGTTTGTAGTCTTCTGTGCAATTTTCTTACGGCAGCTGAGGATATAATCAATGGTTTCGTCGGTTTCCTTGCACAGTCTGCATTTTGGGTCATCAGCTGATTTTTCGATCTTGGCCTGAATTGCCTTTGTCCTGATGGCTTGCTCCTGGGCTGCAAGGATCAGGCCTTCTGTCTCCTTCTTCAGGGTCCCATTCGTGAGCCAGAGCCAGGTCTTCTCCTTATCAGCTTTTCCTTCAATGTCAAGGAACTTTCCATGCAATGTTTTGTTGTGCCAGCTGTCAGCTCTAGTTTGTAGTGCGGTTTTCTTGTACTGGTTTTTTGTCTGCTGTGCTTTGAGGAGTTTCTGATTTTTGACTTCAATCAAAGCTGGTTCCTCACTTTGCTTTACATATTCTGCCAGGGTATTATTATTATTATTATTATTATTATTATTATTATTTTATTGTATGACACAGCAAACAATATAGACATGCTGGATTTCTATTATTATTATTATTCCCCATGAATGTCTGTCTTTCCTGTAGCAGAAGGGAAACCTGCATTTTCCCACTAACCACCACTGACTCAAGCACTTCAACCTTTCCCAGAAAACATATTAAAGAGAAACGCAGCAATAGCAGGCAACCGAGATTTACTTTGCTACTTTTCCTAATTTCTGCAGTGATCCCTGTTTGGCAACAGATTGCAAGTATGCCAACAAATTCCACTTCCACTGTCTCTTTGGGAACTGCAAGTATGTGTGCAAAACCTCCGGGAAAGCAGAGTCCCACTGCCTCGACCACATCAACCCCAACAACAACCTGGTGAATGTCCGAGACCAGTTCGCATACTACTCCCTGCAGTGTCTCTGCCCAAACCAGGTAGGGACAAAACAGGAGCACTGATTGCTCACACAACAAATTGTGATGTATTTGTGTATGATAAAGTTGTGAACTGTATAACGCAGAGGGGGGAAATCTTCAGAAAACAAGGCAACAGAAAACAAGGCATCTCTAGACTATTTGCTGGACAGGGTGAGTTCAGACACAGGAAAGTGGTTCTTCTAAAGAGGGAAGAACAATGGCCAAAAATCCTCAATTTATTCAGGTTTCCTTGGGCATCCAAACAACCAACGCCTTAGGATCAGGTGTCCCAAGCTCCTCATCAGAGTCTGAGCTCCAAACAGCCAACGCCACAGGCCCGGGCTGTGGTGCAGGCGGGAGAGCAAGCCAGCTGCAATTAACTGCAATGAATCACTCTGACCAGGAGGTCATGAGTTCGAGGCCCGCTCGGAGCCTATGTTTGTTTGTCTTTGTTCTATGTTAGAAAGGCATTGAATGTTTGCCTATATGTGTAATGTGATCCGCCCTGAGTCCCCTTCGGGGTGAGAAGGGCGGAATATAAATGCTGTAAATAAAATAAATAATAAAATAAGAGGGGAAGTGGCTAATTCTTGCCATTGGTCTGATGCATTGGCTCTCCTCCTTCTCCTCCCAGCACTGTGAATTCCGAATGCGAGGGCATTACCACTGTCTCCGTCCTGGCTGCTTTTTTGTGACCAACATCACCACCAAGCTCCCCTGGCATGTGAAGAAGCACGAGAAGGCCGAGAGGAGAGCCGCCAATGGCTTCAAGTACTTCACCAAGCGGGAAGAGTGCGGCAGGCTTGGTGAGTGTCTATTGCCATTTGGCGAGGAAAGCATGCTCTTTCGCTTTCTAGTGTTCGCTTTCTAGTCACTTTTCCTCCACGAGATTCAAGGCGACAAATGATTTAACCACCTTGTAAATTAGGTTAGTCTGAGAAGCCAAGGAATTTCAAACAAGGTAGATTTTCCCAGCCTTATTTAGCAACTATCCCACACTGGCTTCCCAAGTTTTCTTGCAGCCAGAGCCTGGATTCACTTTGCTTCCAAGCCTCCTGCAGTTTCGGCCCAAGCCACCTGCTTTCTGTGCAATTAAGTGGACAAACAGGTTGTAAGAAATGCTTTAATCAACACGAATTGTTCCCTTTGATGGGCAGATCTTTCCCTGAGTCAGATCTACTAGGGCTCAGGGAAGAAGAGTGCACCACCACTACCACCTTGCATTGTCTACACCAGTGGTTCCCAACCTGTGGTCTGTGGACCACCAGTGGTCTGCAAGAACTAAAATATGGTCCTCAGCCTACTACACCATTGCAACGAGAGCGAGTGGTCTTACAAACCCCTCTTATAGTGCCGAGGCAACAGGGATGTTGGAAGGGAGAAGCTGACTACCCATGAAAGGCACAACGATAAGCCTCCTGACTGCTGCTTCTCCTCTTCTCATTCCATGTGGTGCCTGGAAGCAGAGGTGTTTTCATCTTTAGGCATGTTCCTGGGGTTATTTTGGGGGCTGATTCAGAAAATCATATTGGATAGACCACATCCACTCTAGATTATTAAATATGGTTTTCTTTGGGTGAGCAGTTAGGGTCCCAGGTTCAAAAGGTCCCAGGTTCAAATCCCGGGAGCGGAATGAGCACCCGCTGTTAGCCCCAGTTCCTGCCAACCTAGCAGTTCGAAAACATGCCAATGTGAGTAGATCAATAGGTTATTCGACAGATATATAAACCCCACTTTCCTAGTTTTCAACAGGCCTCACAACCTCTGAGGATGCCTGCCATAGATGTGGGTGAAACATCAGGAGAGAATACTTCTGGAACATGGCCTGGAAAACTCACAGCAATTGAGTGATTCTGGCCATGAAGGCCTTCAACAACACATTGACTCATGATCGTTTAACAATGTAATAATAATAATAATAATAACTTTATTCTTATACCCCGCCCCATCTCCCCGAAGGGACTGGGGGTGGCTTACATGCTAATATTATATTGTACTAATAATATAATATATTGTATATATGTATATTGATAATAATATTATAAATTAATATAATAATAATAATAATAATAATAATAATAATAATAATAATAATAATGTAAAGGAGCCCCGGTGGCGAAGTGTGTTAAAGCACTGAGCTGCTGAACTTGTAGACCCAAAGGCC
Organism: Anolis carolinensis; assembly: GCF_035594765.1. NCBI lineage: Eukaryota > Metazoa > Chordata > Lepidosauria > Squamata > Anolidae > Anolis > Anolis carolinensis. Next base: position 5,289,310 of record NW_026943826.1, read on the forward strand.
GCAGGTTGAAATCCCCGGAGTGGAGTGAGCTCCCACTGTTAGCCCCAGCTCCTGCCAACCTAGCAGTTCGAAAACATGCCAATGTGAGTAGATCAATAGGTACGGCTCCGGTGGGAAGGTAATGGCGCTCTATGCAGTCATGACATTGGAGGTGTCTATGGGCAACGCCGGCTCTTCGGCTTAGAGATGGAGATGAGCACCAACCCCCCAGAGTCGGTCACGACTGGACTTAACTTTGGGTGAGCAGATGGTGACTCCTGAATGGCATATGTTCTGGATCAGAAACTAGAGCTGATACGGTCTATCAAATGTAATTTACTGAATCAGCTCCCCAAATAACCAAACTGAATTGAAAGTTGACCCAAAACTGATTTGTAACCCTTTTGGTAATAACATTGCAGAGTGGTCCCTGATCAAAAAGAGGTTGGGAATCTACATGATCAGATCCAAGCCTGGCAAGGCAAAGTGGATCATCTCTCCTAAACCAGGCGATGGAGAGGGTGGGGTCCCATCATATTCATGACTGAGCGTGAGAAAAAAAATCACTGGAATCTCCCAGTCATTCCTTTTTACCCAATTCCGCCGGGCTTGAGGGCACAGGCCTTTCGGTGTTTGTTCCCAGCCCCGAAGAGCAAAAGCCAAAGGATAAATATTTCCCACTGCTGGAGATGCAGGTGGGTGGAGAGACGTTCTCGAGATTGCCCCACCTTTCTCCTGGCACCCACTGCCGCTTCGGTGCTGGAGGCGGGTGCCTCGCCGCCTCTTTCGATGCCAACGATCGGGCCAAACGGCGGCACATCAAAAGGCCCGATAGATGGCACGGAGCAGGGCTGTGCGGTGGCGGGTTCGTTTGCCAAACTTATTAGAGCCCTGCCAAAGCAATTACGAAATTGTAAACACCTCTCCCATCCACCCCACCCTCCCCCTGAGCAGTGTGGAATTGATCAGCGTTTCCCCCACACAACACCCAGCCCTTCAGGATCACCCTTCAGGATCCAGCCTGGGGTCCGGATGCCGCCCTCCAAGGTCATTTGCCTGACCCCCGTCCTCAATTTTGTAATAAAATATTTCTATATCATTTTTAGTAATCTATATATATAAAAGGCTTTTGGCATCACGGTGACTCACAAAACAACAAAACCCAACACCCCCCAAACTCTAAAATTGGCAACACAATCCATCATCCATGCCTCCAGTAAGATACAACACAATCACACAAAAAACACAATCACAACACCAAAAAAAGGCCAAAACCCACAACAGGCAATGTACACATGCGTGCGGAACTCAAAGTATTTTTCGGGACAGCATGGCTGCCCAGGATCAGCTCGCTCAAAGATTTCCCCTAGGTAGCAAGCACCCAGGCTTTGAACCACCGAGGCTATTCATTACAATTCTACCACCCCAAAAAGACATTCCCCTAAAAGGCAACTACCTAACCTTCCAAGCAGCAAGCCTATTCCTTTCTATTCCACCTCACCAAACAAGGATTCACATAAGAAAATGGCCAGGCTTTCAGGCTAAAAAGCTATTCACTGTTATTCCACCTACCTAACAAAGAATTCCCATACGCCACAGCAACGCGTGGCCGGGCACAGCTAGTCTATATATATAAAATAGTGATGGCATCAGGGCACCGGGCAAAACAACAAAACTACAGGCCCCCCAACCTCGAAATTTGACAACACAACCCATCATTCACGGCTCTAGGTTGATACAACAAAAAGAAAAGAAAAATAAAGTCCTAATTAAAGGGAAAGGAATAATAGTTTTTATCCAATTGCTGCCAGTTAGAAGGCTAAGCTCCGCCCACTTGGTCTCTTAGCAACCTACTCAGCCCAGGGGACAGGCACAGTTAGGCCTCACTTAGGCCTCTTCCACAGATTATCTAATTTGCACTGGATTATATGGCAGTGTAGACTCAAGGCCCTTCCACACAGCTGTATAACCCATTTATAATATTATATTATCTGCTTTGAACTGGATTATCTTGACTCCACACTGCCATATAATCCACTTCAGTGTGCATAGTAAACATAAAGACTACCATACAACAGACATTCAATACCACCACTACCTCAACAATTTCTCACCAACACCACCAGACAACGCCACAGCAACGCGTGGCCGGGCACAGCTAGTTACATATATAATCGTTCTATGATTATTCTATTATTGTAGTATATTATCATATTATTACTATTATATTATTCATTATTTGTGACTACATTGAAACTAGAATAGAGAAAAATCAGTGTGGAAACTGCAAGAGGTACCAAAGATTGTTGTACATGGAAATAATGGTAGTAAATAGTTATGATTTATTAAATACAGTTGTATATTACAATTATATATTTTTGTTATTTAAACTATACATATTGTGAAATTATGGTTTTTTTTCTCAAAGTGACACACCACCCAAGTCATGCTAGGTTTTTTGGTGAATTTTGACACACCAAGCGCAAAAGGTTGACCATCATTGGCTTATTCTATTGTCGGGGGGATAAAAATAGGCCGTACGCACAAGAGCAACAAAAAGGGGAAAGAAAACAGTTGTCCTCTTCTTCATAAAGAATTTATGTCAGAGAGGCAGCAAGGCACCGGAGGTAACCTGGGCAACAGGAAACAACACCACACGGCCGCCCCCTTTACCTGGGTCTCGGCTTATGGATGTCAGGAGGCTTGGCAGGCGCCGTTGTTTGCTCAACCGGTGGCGTTCCCGGGATATCGGGGTCCAGACAAAGCCTGGCCGTGATACATGACACACGGCTGCCCTGGAAACGGGCAAGCCTTCACCTGCCTGGTGCTGATACAGTTTCCGCACTGTTTGTTCTTCCTCCTGAGAAAAGAACAGGACGGCTGCATTAGGGAAGAATGGGGTGAAAAGGTGGAGGGGTTTCTGTGGTCCTGTGGGTTGTGACGAGAGGGGGAATAATAATAATAATAATAATAATAATAATAATAATAATAATAATAATAATAATAATAATAATTTAAAAAAACAAGAAAACTCATGACCATTCATCATTCACTGCACCCTAACTGGCTATATCTGCCTAGAAGATCAGGGGGCAGAGGACTCTTGCAAGTAAAACAAGCAGTCAAAGAAGAAGAACATGCCCTGGCAGAATATGTCAAGCAAAGTGAAGAACCTGCTTTGATTGAAGGCAAAAATCAGAAACTCCTCAAAGCACAGCAGACAAAAAAAACCAGTACAAGAAAACCGCACTACAAACTAGAGCTGACAGCTGGCACAACAAAACATTGCATGGAAAGTTCCTTGACAAAATTGAAGGAAAAGCTGATAAGGAGAAGACCTGGCTATGGCTCACGAATGGGACCCTGAAGAAGGAGGCAGAAGGCCTGATCCTTGCAGCCCAGGAGCAAGACATCAGGACAAAGGCAATTCAGGCCAAGATCGAAAAATCAGCTGATGACCCAAAATGCAGACTGTGCAAGGAAACCGACGAAACCATTGATCATATCCTCAGCTGCTGTAAGAAAATCGCACAGACAGACTACAAACAGAGGCACAACTATGATTCATTGGAACTTATGCCTCAAGTACCACCTCCCAGCAGTAAAGAACTGGTGGGATCACAAACCTGCAAAAGTATTGGGAAATGAGCACGCAAAGAGACTGTGGGACTTCCGAATCCAGGCTGACAAAGTTCTGGAACACAACACACCAGACATGACAGTTGTGGAAAAGAAAAAGGTTTGGATCATTGATATCGCCATCCCAGGTGACGAAAAACAACAGGGAAAACTCAGCCGCTCTCAGGACCTCAAGATTGCACTTCAAAGACTCTGGCAGAAACCAATACAGGTGATCCCGGTGGTGATGGGCACACTGGGTGCTGTGCCAAAAGATCTCAGCTGGCATTTGGAAACAATAGACATTGACAAAATCACGATCTGACAACCCAACTGGGATCTGCACGCATCATCCGAAAATACATCACACAGTCTTAGACACTTGGGAAGTGTTCGACTTGTAATTTTGTGATATGAAATCCAGCATATCTATCTTGTTTGCTGTGTCATAATAAAATAACAATAATAATAATAATAATAATAATAATAATACATCACACAGTCCTAGACACTTGGAAAGTGTTCGACTTGTGATTTCGTGATACGAAATCCAGCATATTTATCTTGTTTGCTGTGTCATAATAAAATAATAATAATAATAATAATAATAATAATAATAATAATAATAATAATAATAATAATAATACATCACACAGTCCTAGACACTTGGAAAGTGTTCGACTTGTGATTTCGTGATACGAAATCCAGCATATCTATCTTGTTTGCTGTGTCATAATAAAATAATAATAATAATAATAATAATAATAATAATAATAATAATAATAATAAATGTTGGCCGTTTGCAACATTCACACTTTCCTCAAGCAGACAAGAGCTTTTTCTCCCACCCTGGACATTCCACAAAGATATAAACCCCACTTATCTAGTTTTCAACCGACCTCACAACCTCTGAGGATGCCTGCCATAGATGTGGGTGAAATGTCAGGAGAGAATGCTTCTAGAACGTGGCCAGACAGCCCAAGGATTCCGGCCATGAAAGCCTTCGACAACACAATCCCTCCAGTGTTTCCCTTTCCGAGTGGTCGAGCAGATCAGGTTTCAAACGTGGCCAATGCACCGCAGTCCCCAAAGCAAAGGGATTTACAAGCCCAGTTGTACCTGTGAGGAGGAATTTCACAAGATTAAAGAAATCTGGGTAAATTAATCAGGCCGTTTTCTGAACTGAACCCGTTAATTGGTTTATTACATTTACACAAAACTTCATCGGGGGAAATCAGTTGCTCCAGAGCAAAAAAAAGCACAGCAGGCCTTTTATATATTCCTTTCTTTCCGCAGCTTTTGGATCTTCTTGGGCTGGCCATTGTTTTATTCCCCCCTGGTTGCTCTCAATTGATTCATTTATTATGCCACTTCTGATTTGATGTATATGGATTTTGGATTTTATTTGTGTTTTTACTGTAGGCTTCCCTGAGAGCTATTTGCTGTGTGGCAACTAATAAATCTTATCAATAAATATCGGGCAGCAGGTCGCCCGAGGGACTCTTCCTTCTTGCTTAAGAGAGAGAAGGAGAAACGGCTCTTCTTTTGGATAGTAAACTTGTACTTAAAAACTTAGCAGCCAGAATCCTGTTGGGAAGTTAGGAATCTATATATATAAAAGGGTAATGGAATCACGGAACCGGACAAAACAACTAAACTAAACGCCCCACAACCTCGAAAATTGACAGCACAACCTTTCATCCACGCCTCTACGTTAATACAACAAAAAGAAAAGAAAAATTAAGTCCTAATTACAGAGAGAGGAATAATAGTTTTTATCCAATTGCTGCCAGTTAGAGGGCTAAGCTCCGCCCACTTGGTCTCCTAGCAACCCACTCACCTCAGGGGACAGGTAAAGTTAGGCCTCACTACCTATAAAATACAGATTATCTGATTTGAACTGGATTATATGGCAGTGTAGACAGCAACGCGTGGCCGGGCACAGCTAGTATGTAATGTAGTGATTCATGATAGTGGATTGCTTTGAGTCTTCCGGGGTGTATGGCCAGGTTCTGGAAGCATTCTCTCCTGACGTTTCACCCACATCTATGGCAGGCATCCCCAGAGGATTTGAGGTCAACCCGGACATAGAATATTTTTTGAGAACACAGATATGCTGGACCACTCTAACAACAACCATGTCAGACGACACAGAGAAGCCACTGAAAGCATGTGGAGAATTTCAATAGAAAGAAACCATAAAAATGAACCAAATCCGCCCCCCCCCCCAATATTAAAAAAAAACAAGTCTAAAATCAGGACAGTAAATAAAGAACAAAACTCAGAAAACAGATTAATTCCAAGCATGAAACAATCAGGGGCAGCTAACACCTCCCAACAAAAGATTCCCCCAGGCAGGAAACAGCCAGGCTATGAAGCTACAAGGCCATCCAATGCTAATCAAGGTGGACAATTGCAACATTCACACTTGCCTCCAACAGACAAAGAGTTGTTTCTCCCGGCCATTCCACAGATATACAAGGGTTATCCAGAAAGTAGATTACGTTTTGGAATTTAAAATGAACAAAGTATAGGAGACCCAAATACCACTTCTCAACATAGTCGCCATTCAAATTTAGGTACTTATCATAGCGATGAATGAGCTTGGCAACTCCTTCCCCACCAAACTCTGCCGCTTGCCTCCTCAAAAAGTATAGGAGAAAACATTTACCATATGCAGTTGAAAACCACACCCAAATACCACTTCTCAACATAGTCGCCATTCAAATCTAGGCACTTATCATAGCGATAAAAAAGCTTGGCAACTCCTTCCCCACAAAACTCTGCCGCTTGCGTCCTCAACGCAGCGTTTTGACGACGATGCGCAGCTGCGGAAAGGGGAGACCGGCTAGTTGAGGACGCAAGCAGCAGAGTTTTGTGGGGAAGGAGTTGCCAAGCTCATTCATCGCTATGAGAAGTGCCTAGATTTGAATTGCGACTATATTGAGAAGTATTTGGGTGTGACTTTCAACTGCATATGGTAAATGTTTTCTCCTATGCTAGAAATGCTAGATTAGCATTGTTTTCTCAATCCTAATCAATATTCACACTTGCCTCCAACAGACAAGACTTATTTCTCCCACCCTAGTTATTCCACAGATATATAAACCCCACTTGCCTAGTTTCCAACAGATCTCACAACCTCTGAGGATGCCTGCCATAGATGTGGGTGAAACATTAGGAGAGAATGCTTCTAGAACATGGCCTGGAAGACTCACAGCAACTCAGTGATTCTGGCCATGAAAGCCTTCGACAACACATTGACTCATGATCGTTTAACAATATAATAATATATAATGCTAATATTATATTGTACTAATAATATAATATATTGTATATACGTATAGTGATAATAATATTATAAATTAATACAATATAATAATAATAATATAAAGAAGCCCCGGTGGCGAAGTGTGTTAAAGCACTGAACTGCTGAACTTGTAGACCAAAAGGTCGCAGGTTCAAATCCCGGGAGCGGAGTGAGTGTCCACTGTTAGCCCGAGCTCCTGCCAAGCTAGCAGTTTGGAAACATGCCAATGTGAGTAGATCAATAGGTACTGCTCCGGTGGGAAGGTAACAGTATTCCATGCAGTCATACCAGTGGCCACATGACCTTGGAGGTGTCTACGGACAACTCTTCGGCTTAGAAATGAACCCCCCAGAGTCGGACACAACTGGACTTAACGTCAGGGGAAAACCTTTACCTTTACCTATAATATTGAAAATGTAATATACACTATTATAATTGTATATTATATATTACATGTAATATTACTAATAATATTGCAGTATAGTGTCTCCTTCTTCAGGGTCCCATTTGTGAGCCAGAGCCAGGTCTTCTCCTTGTCAGCTTTTCCTTCAATTTTGTCAAGGAACTTTCCATGCAATGTTTTGTTGTGCCAGCTGTAAGCTCTAGTTTGTAGTGCGGTTTTCTTGTACTGGTTTTTTGTCTGCTGTGCTTTGAGGAGTTTCTGATTTTTGACGTCAATCAAAGCAGGTTCTTCACTTTGCTTTACATTTTCTGCCAGGGCATGTTCTTCTTCTTTGACATCTTGTTTTACTTGTAAGAGTTTTACTTGTAAGAGTCCTCTGCGTTGCTTTGGCCCTGGCCTGGAGCACATCTGTTGCTAACTTGCTGCTGTTGTTAGCGGATGAGGTTTGCATCTGTTTTGCATCTGTTTTGCATCTTCTCTCCCAGGTTGCAAGTACAACCAAGTCAACAGCCATTTCCACTGCATCCGCGAGGGCTGCCAGTTCTCCTTCTTGCTGAAGCACCAGATGACATCCCATGCCCGGAAACACATGCGGAGGATGCTGGGGAAGAACTTCGACCGCGTTCCCACTCAGGTGACTTCCTCTCACTCTTTCTTTGCACGGTTTTCCACCTGCTTAGTGGCCGTAGCTATTGCCTGGGAGATACAGAGAATTCGAACTTGGGACCATCTGTATATACTTATAATATTGATAATAATATTATAATGTAATACAATATTGTACTACTAATAATATAATAAAATTAATTATATGTTATATATTAAATGTAATATTACTAATAATATTGCCATATAATGATATAGTACAATATAGTAATTTAATGCTTATATTGTGCTAAGCTAATAATATATTGTATGTACATTTGATTTGTAAGCTGCTCAGAGTCACCTTTGGGGTGAGAAGAGCGGGATATAAATGTAGAAAATAATAATAATAATAATAATAATAATAATAATAATAATAATAATAATAATAATAATAATCTGCCTGCAAAGCAGATTTTTTCTCTCACACCATGGTCCTTCTCTTATGATAGTAAGTATCAGCCTTGGGACCATGAGCGATGTTGGCCAACAACTACCATTAACCAGTATGTGCATTGACCTGGGTTTCTATGAATTGATGTTCAGTAACATCTGGAGGATAATAGTAATAGTAATAGTCGTAGTAGTAGTAATAATAATAATAATAATAATAATAATAATAATAATAATAATTAGTCCTAGACACTGGGGAAGTGTCCGACATGTGATCCAAGACAACAGCCAGCAGAGTGTCTGCTGTAAACTCATCTTGTTGTGTTTCTAATAATAATAATAATAATAATAATAATAATAATAATACATCACAATCCTAGACACTTGGGAAGTGTTCGATTTGTGATTTTGTGATACAAAATCCAGCATATCTATCTTGTTTGCTGTGCCATACAATTATTATTAGTAGTAGTATTAGTAGTAGTATTTGAAACACAACAAGATGAGTCCACAGCAGACACTCTGCTGGCTGTTGAACTGGATCACACATCAGACACTTCCCAAGTGTCTAGGACTGTGTGATGTATTATTATTATTATTATTATTATTATTATTATTATTATTATTATTATTATTATTATTATAAACACAACCAGATGGGTCCCCACAAACAGTCTGCTGGCTGTTGTACTGGATCACATTTCGGACACTTCCCAAGTGTCTAGGACTGTGATTATTATTATTATTATTATTATTATTATTATTATTATTATTATTATTATTATTATTTGATTTGTTTCCCGCCCCTCCTAACGGCTCAAGGTGGACTTCTGTTTGGGAACGATCTTCTCTTGAGCCAGATCACTGACAAGCTAGCTAAACATAATCTTAGTTGACGGGTATTCCCATCAGTCCATTGTACATGTAGGAAACGTCATGTGAATTTTCCAGAGAGAGATCCATACGACCAGAACACTAAAATTCCCAACTGCTCCTGGTCACAGCTCTCTACTGTGAAAAATGCCAGTGATACTTAGTTCTGTGGCAGCTGTACAGAATCACGAGTTCTTGTTGAACTTCTTGTTCAACTTGCCCACTCCTTTCAGGTTATTGGACATGCTCCTAGGAGTGATAATCTTCAGCAAGTTGGCAGCATGGCGCCCAGCCCAGCGTCTTCAGGGACCCCTGCTTCCTTTCAGGGACCCCAAAGCATGATGGACACGGAGACGGACGAGTACATCGACTACACAGGCTGCAGCCCTGGCGGCATCTCCTCGGAGTCCTCCAACATGGACCGCAGCTGCTCCAGCACGCCGGTGGGCAACGAAAGCACGTCGGCAGGTAAGAGGCATTGATTCGAGATGTTTCCAATTCCGAGAGGCTAATGTCACACTCCTGGGCCAGACTGTGCCATGCTAGATCTCTTGTGGTTCACCTTGATGCCTCCTTTTACTATGCATGAAAGGAGTTCTGCCCTGATTCATAAGGTCAAGCATTCATACCTCACCTAGAAGAAGAAAAAGACCAAGTGGCCTTCAGAGTACTTTCCTGATAAACATTGACTGTGTAGAAGTGAAATAATCTTAACATGTTTCAAGGCACAGAGGAAACTCTCAAAAATAATGTTCTGGCTTAAGGTGTGCTGAAGCGCAAACCAATTCCACTAAGTAGTATCAGCTTACACTGGGGTATCAATCTAGTAAAGTAAATAGATATAATACGAGGGCTATCCAGAAAGTAGATTACGTTTTGGAATTAAAAATGAACCAAGTATAGGAGAAAACATTTACCATATGCAGTTGAAAGCCAGACCCAAATACTTCTCAACATAGTCCACATAGAAATCTAGGTACTTCTGATAGCGATGAATGAGCTTGGCAACTCCTTCCCCACAAAACTCTGCCGCTTGCGTCCTCAAAAAGTATAGGAGAAAACATTTACCATATGCAGTTGAAAGCCAGACCCAAATACCACTTCTCAACATAGTCCACATTGAAATCTAGACACTTCTCATAGCGATCAAAGAGTTTGGAAAGTCCTTCCCCACCAAACTTTGCCGCTTGGCTTGCGTCCCCTTCCCGCAGCTACGCATGTGCATGCACTCAACTTTCCCCCACGCTCGTCCTGGATCTTTCTTCTAAGGTTTGGCAAGAAGCACACCTTTCCTGTCCCAAAAAACGTTCGCCATAACCTTCCTTGCAAGCTTTTGCAAAACAGAAGAGCTATCCAGGACGAGTTGAGCGCGTGCACATCCACAGCTGCAGTTGAGGATGCAAGCCAAGCAGCAAAGTTTGGTGGGGAAGGACTTTCCAAACTCCTTTATCGCAATGATAAGTGCCTAGATTTAAATGGCGACTATGTTGAGAAGTGGTATTTGGGTCTGGCTTTCAACTGCATATGGTAAATGTTTTCTCTTATACTTTTTGAAGACACAAGCGGCAGAGTTTTGTGGGGAAAGAGTTGCCAAGCTCATTCATCGCTATGAGAAGTGCCTAGATTTGAATGGCGACTATGTTGAGAAGTGGTATTTGGGTCTGGCTTTCAACTGCATATGGTAAATGTTTTCTCCTATACTTTGTTCATTTTTAATTCCAAAATGTAATCTACTTTCTGGATAGCCCTCGTACATCTTCGTCTTGGGAAATTCCCACGATGGCAATTTTTTAGAAGTGACGATCCATCTATAATATGGTTTGAGCTGATTACGGTGGCTTAGAGCCCCGAAATATGACCGCACAGTGGTCCACTTTCGGCAAGTCCTTGAGAAGCCAACGGAGAGGCTCTTCTCAGACCCCATAGTCAAACGATGGCCCTGCCCGTCCATCCTCTCGCCAAATGACGAGGTCTCCGCCTTTTCGTCCCCTTCCCCGTGGCCTTTGGTGGCCTTCACTCCTCCGGCGCCGCTCTTCATCACGCACCCTCCATTTCCTCCTCTGTTGCGACTCCGTTCTTGTACGTGTGAATGTGCTCTCCATTTTCATTGTATCGCTTACACTCTTGGGTTCTCATTTTGGTTCTTTTTCTTTCCTTTTGTTTCCCCTTTCCTTTCCTTTCCTGCTATTTTTGTTTTCTTTCCACATTTCTCCAGGCTGCCTGGCTGCTCCTCCTCCTCTTCCTCCTGCTCCTGCCGCCGCTGGGGATGACGTTGCCCACAATGCACCACAGCCACCACCTCTGCCTCCATCTTTCTCACAGGCCCTACTCAGGGCCCCCCTCCCTTCCCTCCCGTACCTCTTCTCTCCATCTTGTGTCTCATACTCTCTGCTCAGTGCCACGCTGGGATCCAGCCGGGGCATTGTCTTGCCCACGGCCAGCTCAACGGGGTTCTCACCCGTCCTTGCCACTCCAACTCCAGTCAAAAGCGACGTCCCTCTAGTTCAGGACGCGGCAGGTAAATGGCTCTACGCTTTCTCCCACAAATACCCCCCACACACACTCCGCCCTCAGGTTGCTCCATTCCCACCCTCCCAGACACGACAAAACCAAGGTGGAATACCTTTGTTGTTCGCCATAAAAGTAATAGGGTCAAGAACGGCACTTCTCCTGAGGCGCCTGTTAGGACACAGGGGGCAGAGCTAGAGAAGTGGGCGTGGCTTCTTCCCAAGAGCCTGAGACAGGGCTGAGCATCTATGCTTTTCCTGAGGTGCTTGTTGGGACACAGAGGGTGGTGCTAGGGAAGGGGGCAGGGCTGCTTCCCAAAAGCACCAGACAGGGCTGAGCCTCTATACTTCTCCTGAGAGGCCTTTTAGGACTAAAGGGTGGGGCTAGGGGCAGGGGCGGGGCCTCCTTCCAAGAGCCTGAGATAGGGCTGAGCCTCTATACTTCTCCTGAGAGGTCTTTCAGGACTAAAGGGTGGGGCTAGGGGCAGGGGCGGGGCTTCCTTCCAAGAGCTTGAGATAGGGCTGAGCCTCTATGCCTCTCCTGAGAGGCCTTTCAGGACTAAAGGGCGGGGCTAGGGGTGGGGGCGGGGCCTCTTCCCAAGAGCCTGAGACAGGGCTGAGCAGCTATACTTTTCCTGAGGCGCTTGTTGGGACACAGAGGGTGGAGCTAGGGAAGGGGGCGGGGCCTCCTTCCAAGAGCCTGAGACAGAGCTGAGCCTCTATACTTCTCCTGAGAGGCCTTTTAGGACTAAAGGGCGGGGCTGGGGTTGGGGGCGGGGCCTCTTCCCAAGAGCGTGAAACAGGGCTGAGCCTCTATACCAATCCTGATTTATTTTGTGAGCCTTTGATGAGGAAGATGTATGATTGCTAGTTGTAATGGAGTCCATGGGAGATGGGTTTTGCCCATTTTGTGGAATAGAAGGCAAGTCACACTCTCTCAGCCTCAGAGAAAGGCAATGGCCCTGTCAGCACTTGGGGAAGAGGCCCCGCCCCCTCCTCTAGCCCCGCCCCTTGTGTCCTGGCAGGTGCCACAGGACAGGGATAGAAGCTCAGCCCTGACTCAGAGCTCGTAACTCTACCTATCCCAGTCCTGGCCGCCCATTTGTGGCCCCTTTTCAGGAGGCGCTGAATCATATTTTTTCTGGAAATGGGGCGGTAGGCCAAATAAGTTTGGGAACCACTGCTCTTGAGCTTCATTGCCCTCTCAAAGTAGGATGGTAATGCTCATCCATACTTCTATGGTTGAGTCTTTTGCTTGTTCTAAGATTTAGCTTCATGCTCAATAGTGCATGAATTTTTCGGTATGGCAATCAGATCCCGAAGGCCTCCTCATAGATTAAAGCAGCAAAAGAAAAAGGATGTACAATGTGTTGTCAAAGGCTTTCATGGCCGGAATCACTGGGTTGCTGTGAATTTTCCGGGCTGTCTAGCCATGTTCCAGAAGCATTTTTCCTGACGTTTTGTGCACATCTCTTGCAGGCAAATACTAATCAGGCTGGCCAATGGCAACATTCACACTTGCCTCCAACAGACAAGAGTTCTTTCTCCCACCTTGAACAGTAGAGTCTCACTAATCCAAGCCTCACTTATCCAAGCCTCTGGATAATCCAAGCCATTTTTGTAGTCAATGTTTTCAATATATCATGATATTTTGGTGCTAAATTCGTAAATACAGTAATTACAACAGAACATTACTGCGTATTGAACTACTTTTTCTGTCAAATTTGTTGTAAAACATGATGTTTTGGTGCTTAACTTGTAAAATCATAACCTAATTTGAGGTTTAATAGCTTTTCTTTAATCCCTCCTTATTATCCAAGATATTCGCTTATCCAAGCTTCTGCCGGCCCGTTTAGCTTGGATAAGTGAGACTCTACTGTATATAAACTCCACTTGTCTAGTTTCCAACAGACCTCACAACCTCTGAGGATGCCTATGATAGATGTGGGCAAAATGTCCGGAGAGAATGCTTCTGGAACATGGCCATACAGCCTGGAAAACTCACAGCAACTCAAAATGGACGTATTCAGCAAACATGACATTGACCTTTCTCTTTTCTAATTCTGTTTACAAGTAGTTCCCAATCTTTGGGCCTCCAGGTATTTTGGACTTCAACTCCCAGAAATCCCAGTTATGAAGTGTGGGAGCCGAAGTTCAAAACACCTGGAGGTCCAAAGGTTGGGAACCACCGGTTTACATCTTGCCAAATCTCAACAAGAGAGAGAAAAAGATGTGGTGGTGTGTCTCAGGCTGATCTGACCAGCCAAAAAATTGTACCCATTAAGTACAATTATTTCAGTCTCCTGGATACTATACAAGTTCCTAAAGCGCAAGGAGTGGCAGTAGCTCTGGGTCCTCCACTTGGTGTAACTCCACACCAGTGTGGTCCATCATGCCAATGCCAAGCCAGATAAATACATTTTTTCAGCTGGTTTGCTATAGGCATGGCTTTAGAAATGTAGTATTAAAGAGCCCATGTTGCTGTTCCTTGGGCATGGCCATGGAGCCCTGGCAAAGGACTGTTAACCCAAAGTCATTTTTATATATCTGTAAGCCACCCCGAGTCCCTCTGGGGAGATGGTGGTGGGGTACAAAAATAAAATAAAAAAAATAATAATTATAATTATTATTATTATTTTTCCCCTTCTTCTTCCTGGTAACTACTAAGGTTATTTTTTTTCGTATCGGAAGCACCTTGAGAAACTGCAAGTCGCTTCTGGTGTGAGAGAATTGGCTGTCTGCAAGGACATTGCCCGGGGACACCTGGATGTTTTACCATCCTGTGGGAGGAGCTGACATATGGAGCTCACCCTGCTCTCCAGATTTGAACTACAAGCATTTCAGTCAGCAGTCCTAATAGTGGGACTCCACTATTAAGGTTGAAACACATGACGTGGAAAGTCTTTGCCTGAATCCATCCAAATTAGCCAAGGAACCCAATGGAATTGGGCTTGGGCTGTGGCGCAGGCTGGAGAGCAGCTGTAATCAATCACTGCAATGAATCACTCTGACTAGGAGGTCATGAGTTTGAGGCCCAGCTCGGAGCCTATGTTTGTCTTGTCTTTGTTCTGTGTTAAAAGGCATTGAATGTTTGCCTATATGTGTAATGTGATTCGGGGTGAGAAGGGCGGAATATAAATGCTGTAAATAAATAATAAATAAATCCGATTCTAAAACTTTGTCTCGTCTTGTGTGCCTCCCAGGGAACACCATCACGATGCCGACGGCCGCGGGGGCCAAGAAGCGCTTCTGGATCATCGAGGACATGTCGCCCTTCGGCAAGCGGCGCAAGACGGCCTCCTCCCGCAAGATGCTGGACGAAGGGATGATGCTGGAGGGCTTCCGGCGGTACGACCTCTACGAGGACTGCAAGGACACCAGCTGCCAGTTCTCCCTGAAGGTCACCCACTACCACTGCACCCGGGAGAACTGTGGCTACAAGTTCTGCGGCCGCACCCACATGTACAAGCACGCCCAGCACCACGACCGGGTGGACAACCTGGTCTTGGACGACTTCAAGCGCTTCAAGTCCTCCCTCAGCTGCAACTTCCCCGACTGCCAGTTCTCGGGCAACAGCACCCACTTCCACTGCCTGCGCTGCGGTTTCCGCTGCACCGACAGCACCAAGGTGACCGCTCACCGCAAGCACCACGGCAAGCAGGACGTCATCAGCGCCGCCGGCTTCTGCCAGTTCAGCTCCAGCGTGGACTGCGAGGTGCCGGATTGCAAGTACAAGCTCAAGTGCTCCCACTTCCACTGCACTTACCCCGGGTGCAAGCACACGGTGGTGGGCATGTCCCAGATGGACTCGCACAAGCGCAAACACGAGAAGCAGGAGCGCGGAGAGCTGCCGGCCATCTCTCCGGGCCCCGAGGGACTCTCGCACGCCACCCTGGAGTACGAGGCGGGACAGACTCCGTCCGTCAACCTGGACAGCTCCCTCAACCTCAGCACCGACGCAAACAGTTCCCTCTTCTTCCTGCAGAACGCGGCCGGGGTGGGGCTCAACGACTCCTTGGACCTCAGTCAGAAGCAGCCGGAGGCAGAAGGCGACAACGTGTCTCCCGGCACCGGAGAAGGAGCAGCCCCTTCGGAGACGGAGCAGCTCCCGGCCGGCTGTGGCAACGTGGAGGACGAGGACGATTCCTCTCACGACGAGGACGACGAAGAGGAAATGAATGATGACGACGAGGAAGACGACGACGATGACGACGATGAGGACGACGAGGAAGAGGAGGATCTGAATACAGATTCCGACGAATCGCTTCCCGACACTGCTAAAGACATTCGGGAACTCGGAGAGGCGGCTCCGCTTCCTGCAGACCACGGCGATGCTTCCAGGCCACCCGGCGAGCAAGTCCCGGAGGAGGCCTCCCCTTAACAGACAGACCGCAGCAGGGTTTGGGTGTTTTTTAAATAATAATAATAATGATAATGATAACAAAAAAAACTGATTTACTGAGAGGACTCCTATTACAGGAGGTCAGAACAAACGCTAGGACGGCAAGCGGCAAAACAAAACCTGTCCAACTCCAGCCCAGAAAGTGCACAAGAGAAGAGAGGAGCGTCGTGAATCCTCGGACCACGTAAAAAAGGAAAAGGTGGAGAGAGGGGAGCGAGGCAGAGGGACCCACCTGTTGGGACGCACATGTTTACAGGGTGGCAGACAGCGAAAAGTTGTATATTATGCAGATGGGCTAGGCCGTGGAGGAGCGAGCCCTCTTCTCATGGCTGGATGTGCTTAGGGCAAGTGTTCCCCCTCTGCCTCCCCAGACCTCTTCATGAGGGGAGGGCGAGCTCTGGTCCCCCCCCCCCCTTATTTTATTTTATTTGATTGTTTTGTCCTTTTAACACTCCTCCCATTCTCAGGGAGAGGGGCAGCTAGGACCCAATGGTGAATTATATTATTAGGGATGATCACAGTGCTGATGACGGTTATGAAGTGCATATATATATATATATATATATATATATATATATATATATATGAGGGCTATCCACAAAGTAGGTTACGTCTTGGATTTTAAAAAGGAGAAATCATTTACCATATGCAGCTGAAAGGCACATTCCAATACTATAATCTCACGTAATCCCCACTGAAATCTAGGCACATTTCATATAGATAAATGAGTTTGAAAAGGTCTGCCCCAGTAAATTTGCCACCTCTCTCCTCCGTTTCCAACAATTGGCTACGCTGCAGGAAGGGAGAAGGGGGAAGAGCTGAGGACACAAGCAGGGAATTTACTGGTGCAGTACTTTTCAAACTCATTTATCTATTTGAAACGTGCCTAAATTTCAATGGAGATTACATGAGATGGTAGTATTGGAATGTGTCTTTCAGCTGCATATGGTAAATGATTTATCCTATACTTTGTCCTTTTTAAAATCCAAAACGTAACCTACTTTGTGGATAGCCCTCGTATATATATATGTATATGTGCGCAAATAAGGGTTTGATCTATTTAACCCACAAGCTAAGTCCTTTGCCATCTGTGGGAAATGGGGTGAGGGTCGGGTGCCAGTATCATTCATACTTTTACGAGGGCTATCCAGAAAGTAGATTACATTTTGGAATTAAAAATGAACAAAGTACAGGAGAAAACGTTTACCATATGCAGTTGAAAGCCTCACCCAAATACCACATCTCACGTAGTCGCCATTCAAATCTAGGCACTTACCATAGCGATGAATGAGCTTGGCAACTCCTTCCCCACTAAACTCTGCCGCTTGCGTCCTCAAAAAGTATAGGAGAAAACGTTTACCACATGCAGTTGAAAGCTACACCCAAATACCACATCTCACGTAGTCGCCATTCAAATCTAGGCACTTACCATAGCGATCAAAGAGTTTGGCAACTCTTTCTCCACTAAACTCTGCCGCTTGTGTCCTCAACCACTTGTTTCCAACAATGGGGGCGTGGCTGGCAACGCAGCGTTTTGGTGACGTTTTGGAAGGAGTGACCAGCTGGTTGAGGACACAAGCGGCAGAGTTTAGTGGATAAGGAGTTGTAAAGCTCATTCATCGTTATGGTAACTGCCTAGATTTGAATGGCGACTACGTGAGATGTGGTATTTGGGTGTGGCTTTCAACTGCATATGGTAAATGTTTTCTCCTGTACTTTGTTCATTTTAAATTCCAAAACGTAATCTACTTTCTGGATAGCCCACGTAATTTTGCATTTTTCCTTTCTCCTATATCGAATGAACAGGAGGAATGGGGGTCTCAGGCAGCTTGGGATGGTTGGGGAAGGGGTATTTATTGTCAGTTTTTGAGGGTTTGTTTTGTTTTTTTGGTAAAAAATAAACAGAAGCATTAATGAATTGAATGAACAGGGCTAGGAAGAGAAGACAGTTTTCCCCCCTTATCTTCCAGGTCCTTTTTGTTATTAAATAATAAAGAACGTATTAATATTACAGTGCTCCCGCCTGAGTGGGGCAGTAGTTGCTCTGGCCGGTGGCAACGGTGGCTGCAAGTGTGCAAGGGGTGGCAGGGGAAAGACCCTTCGGTTGTGACCTAGCCCAGGGCTTCTTAAACATTTCCACTCGGGACCGTTCTTGGCCCAAGAAATATTCTCATGAACCCAGGTATTGAGGTACCGTTTCCCCAAAAATAAGACATACTCATAAAATAAGTCGTAACAGGATTTCTAAGCATTCGCGCAATATAAGCCATACCACGAAAATAAGACATGGTGATAGGCGAGATAGGGAGAGAAACCGACAATGCTGAGTAAAACAGCAGCCACAGCTTTACTTCTTCCTCCTGAGGAGAAAGTAGTCTCCTCAGTGAAGTGAGAAGCAGGACGTTCTGCTTTAGGTATTGTGTGTCCTCAGGGGAAAGAAGTAAAGCTGTGGCTTCAGCACCGTGGGTTTCTCTCCCCCAGAAATGGCTAGCAATAGTCTGTGGGTCTCTCTCACCCCCCACAAACACCAGTAAAGTTGCTGCTCCCCAGCACTGACCAGCAACAGTCTGTGGGTCTCACACCACACAAACACCAGAGGATTGGCTCTGCTACTGAGCCCAGAGAGATCATCCTATAAATACAGACAGTTGTACCATATGTTGTCGAAGGCTTTCATGGCCGGGATTGTCAGGGTGGTGTGCATGCTGGGCTAGGTAGTTGAATCGATCATCTGTCACCATGGTGAGTCAGTTTCTCTTCTCTGCTCACCCGAAGGACCACTTTCTGCAGCAGCAAAGTGGCACCAACAAAACTACAGCTGAGTTGTTAATTTACACACTAACAGGGATCACAGGGTTGTTATATGTTTTCCGGGCTGTATGGCCGTGTTCCAGAAGTATTCTCTCTTGACGTTTTGCCCACATCTGTGGCAGGCATCCTCAGAGGTTGTGAGGTCCGTAGGTCCATTGACGCAGGGACTACAAATACATAACACTCACGGGCGCTTAACTCTGTGATGCGATATAGGATTCCAGCCAGCCTTCCCATATACATATACCTCACAACCTCTGAGGATGCCTCCTATAGATGTGGGCGAAACGTCAGGAGAGAATCCTTCTGGAACATGGCCATACATCCCGGAAAACATACAACAACCCACATCTGTTGTGCTCCCTGACTTTCCTTCTGACCCCTCAACCTCTGAGGATGCCTGCCATAGATGTGGCCGAATCGTCAGGAAAGAATACTTCTGGAACATGGCCAGACAGCCCGGAAAACATACAACCCAGTTGTACCATACTTAATAAAAAGTAAGACACCCCCTGAAAATACGCCATATTTTCTTGGGGGAAAAATAAATATAAGACAGTGTCTTATTTTCGGGGAAACGCGGTAAATAAAAGAGACATAAAAACAAAACATATGCCAGTAACAAAAAAGCATCTGAAAGACTTGCTCCACAGTCTTGATTTTCAGCCGAGTCCACTGAAAACACTGCGCCACAGATTAGTGTCAATGCCTAAAACAGTCACTAGGTGACGTTCAAGAAATTTAACGGAACCCCAACATTGAACATGGGGTCAGGACCAACATTGAGCATTTGGGGTCAGGACCTACAAATTAAGAAGCCCTGATCTAGGCCACCCAAGGCCCCCAAAACCCTGCTGTTTGAGTTCTGGGCTACTGCACCATTCTCTTCCTATACTTGCACCCCTGAATGTTGTACCTCGCTTTAGGAAAGCCAGATCTCAGGAAGGCTGGTATTGGGTTGGGGGTCATGAGTAAAGTGATGGCTCTTTTAGAAGTTGGGAGCACACTCAGATCTACTTCCATTGGATGGTCTAAGGCAGGTTCTCCCTTCTCCCAGAAGCCCTCACCAGCTTCTCCAATTCTAGGCGCTGACGTCCAAAACACTGGTCTAAGGTCTCTTTGCCAGACCAGACGGGTTGTCTCAATTCGTGGGAAGCAAGAGGCAAGATACACAACGTAGAACCCAACATAGCTTCAGGTATATCCCAAATAGATCCTCAATGGAGAAAACACAATTACGCCTACAGAACCTTGTGGTTTTGTTTTAGAAGTGTTCTAATACAACAAACTCCACCACCAAAAAAAAGTATGTCCTCAAATCATATCTGGATTAGTCAGGCTATGTTTTTCAGTAAAGTTTTTCAGACACTACCATCCTCTTCTGGCTCACACCATTCCCCAGGTTTTTCTTCAAGTCACCTTTTTTCTTAATGATGAAATAATAGCCAGCTCAAGCACATAGACATTTGGATCACACATGCTTTAAATAATTTAAAAGAAATCTCACCAAGAGCCCATGTCTCCTTGTACTTTTGGAGATGATGATGATGATGAGTACCAGCGTCATGGCCCGATCCCACTTTTTCAGCAGACGGTCATGGTTTAGCACCTTGCACTGTATGAGAAGGGAGAGAAGAGAAAGGGATGTAAACTAACAGTTCAGTGACATTCGGACTACCTAATCGTCCTGATGCAACTGTCACAGCGAGATATAGAAGTTCTCAGCTAGATCTTACTTGGGTCTGAAAAACAGACATACCGTATTTCAACTGTAAGACAACATCAGTTGTAAGATGTGCCCTAATGTCAGAACCGCCACCACCAACAAAAATACATAGGATACTAAAATAGGAAGAAGCAGCACTTAATGTTTACAAGGGGGCAAAGGGTGTGATTTCCCTATGGGTGAGAAGGGCGGGATATAAGTATCGTAATAAATAATAAAAATAAATTTCAGGACAGGCTTCAAAAAGTTCAGAGCAAGTTGCGCTGATGGCACTTGACCTATTTTGCAGACATATTATTTTACAAAATGAGGCATTTAAGAACGTAGTTCTTTCTTCTCCAAGCATTAACCTTTTTGTTGTTACTGTATTTCTTCCATTGTAAGACGCACCCTAATTTCAGTCTCGCCGCCACCGACAAAAATATACAAGATTCACCCGCAATTCTTATTTATTTATAAATATACTTATTTATATAAGTATATTTCTCACCCCAAAGGGGACTCAGAGCAGCTAACAGAAAACACATACGGCAAATATTCAATGCCGATTAGACAATTAACAAGGACAGACAACACAGACAGAAGTAAGGGCAGTTTACCTTTATTACCTCCTCGCTAAAAGCGGTACCTATTTTATCTTTTCATCTGCCAGGTGAGCTGGGGCTAACAGCGGGTGCTCACCCCGACCTGGGCTTGAACTGCCAACCTTTCAATCGGCAGGATTTTTGTGCAGCATAGCGGTTTAGCCCACCTAAACCAATATGTTAGAGATATGTTAAAGCACTGAGCTGCTGAACTTGCGGACTGAAAGGTCCCAGGTTCAGATCCCGGGAGCGGAATGAGCACCCGCTGTTAGCCCCAGCTCCTGCCAACCTAGCAGTTCGAAAACATGCAAAATGTGAGTAGATCAATAAGTACTGCTCCAGCAGGATGGTAAAGGTCATGCCGGCCACATGACCTGGAGATGTCTATGGACAACGCCGGCTCTTTGGCTTAGAAATGGAGATGAGCACCAACCCCCAGTCGGTCACAACTGGACTTAACATCAGGGGAAACCTTTACTATATAGAAAAACTAGCTGTGCCCAGCCACGCGTTGCTGTGGCAAAGTCTGTTGGTATGGGAAATAAAGTATTGAGTAATTGGTGGTAGTTAGGTAAAGGGTAAAGGTTTTCCCCTGACATTAAGTTCTGTCGTGTCTGACTGGGGGGTCTCCATTTCTAAGCTGAAGAGCTGGCGTTGTCCGTAGACTCCTCCAAGGTCATGTGGCCGTTGGCATGACTGCATGGAGCGCTGTTACCTTCCCGCCGGAGCAGTACCTATTCATGTACTCTCATTTGCATGTTTTTGAACTTTAGGGTTGGCAGAAGCTGCCTAAGTGAGTCCTAACTCTGCCTGTCCCCTGGGCTGAGTGGGTTGCAAGGAGCCCAAGTGGGTGGAGCTTAGCCTTCTAACTGGCAGCAATTGGATAAAAACAATTATTCCTCTCCCTCTAATTAGGACTTGATTTTTCTTTTCTTTTGGTTATATCAACCTGGAGGCATAGATGATGGGTTGTGTTGTCAAATTTTGAGTTTGGGGGGCCTTTAGTTTTGATGTTTTGTTGGTCGCCGGGATTCCATCACTCTTTTATATATATAGAAGAAATGTGTCTTAGAATTGAAGGAATATGGCAGTTAACTGGCATGTTAAAAAGGAGAATACAACTCGGAGGGAAAGGGATACAAGGGCAAGAGGAAGCACTACTGCTTCATCATCCAAAAGCAATTTTTGTTCAAAAAGAACTTAGCCACCAAAAATTTTAAATATATAAATATATATATATATAAATAAAGGTCATGTGTATGAAAAGAGAAAATGTATTTCAAAGTAGCAAAAAAAAAAACAAACCCATGAAATATTTAAAAAATCCTAGATCCGAAAAGGAAAACCGAACTCACACGCAGAGAGAGAGAGAGAAAGAGAGAGGCAACTTACGAGGGAGAATTCTAGCCTTTTGTAAAATCCATATTGCACACTAGGACTATAAGCCATTGCTAGCTCATTTTTGAATTTAAAAAAAAATGTGTACTTTCTTTTGTTGTTGTTGTTTCTAACTTTTCTTTTTTCCCTTTCTGTGTTTCGGGGGGTTTGGGGAGGGAGGAAAAGACGTGATGCTTGAACTACCAATGCTCTTTTTAATGTTTTATAAATATGTATGTGTATATATATATATAAATATAAATATAATATGTATGCACATATATATATGTGTGTGTATATATCTATATGTATATACCTATATATATAGATATATAGCTATATATAGGTTTTCAGACAAAATAATAATAATGATGATGATGATAATAATAATAATGCGGGAAGAGAAAAAAAGAAAATCCTAAAACAGGACGGTGTGCTCTGATTTTACTTGAATTTGGTCTCCTCAGCACCTACGTTATTAAGAACTGAATATTTTTCCACTTGAATTTAGTGCTACTAGAAATTTAATATATGTGTTTTATTTATTTGATTATTATTTTTTTTGTTTGCATGACTGATGCAAGGTTTGACATTTTCACTCAATAAAAACTGGAAAAAACAAACAAACAAACAAAAAAGCCAACCAATCGCAGCTCTCCGCTGATTTGTGGTGGTGTCTCGTTTTTAAAAGGTCTCTTTAAAAAAAAACCAAAAAAACACAAACTGTCTTTTCTATTTATTTAAACCTGTTTGAATGTTTCTGGTGTTCTTTTGATTTCACTGATGTTTTCGCTCGGTCTTACACTCTGAAATACAATCAATTAATTAATAAATCAGCCAACCCTGAGAATACCTTTTAAGAGACAGAAAGAGTAGAGTCTCAGTTATCCAATATAAATGGGCTGGCAGAACATTGGATAAGCAAAAATGTTGGATAATAAGGAGGGATTAAGAAAAAAGCTTCTTCCTATGGCAGGGAAATCCTGAGATATTCTTTGCCCCAGTGCTGAGTTACTATTTTTAGACAGAGCAGGTCTTTCCCTGTCCACGCTCAGCACCAGTTTCAAAGGCACGTCAGTACTTACGATGGCTTGTCTGAGCTGGCCTGGCTTGACCACACAAGCACATCTGAGTTCTTTTCTCTTCTGTCTAGAAGGCAAAGGGCTTCTCAAAATGGAGCCTTTTTCCCCAGGAAAAGGGGCAGTCTCCAGAACAAAAAGATACATTGCAAGCCTACAGCAGCAAAGACTTTGCTGAGCTGGCTACAAACTCTGCTAATGGCTAACAATCAGGGTGCTGCAGAATCTGCAACAGCCCTGGAAGAAATGCAAAAAGGTGCTATTCCCTACAACCATGGAAAAATGCAAATCAAACCTCTGGGGGATGGAACAAACATAAAATTACATTATGATTTTACAAATTAAGCACCAAAACATGTTTGACAGAAAAAGCAGTTCAATACACAGTAATGTTATTTAATAATTACTGTATTTACGAATTTAGCACCAAAACATTGCAACGTTTACTACAAAAACATTGACCAGTAAAAGGCAGACTGCGTTGGATAATACAGAACATTGCATAAGTGGAGCTTGGATAAGTGAGACTCTACTGTAGTGGCAAAGGTTGCCAAGAAAACACTAGGATTAAGGTCTTAGCCTTAAGGTCATCTTAAGTTGGAAACAACTTGATGGCGCCCAACATGGCACGTTTTGGTCATCTTCCTTTGTCATCGTTCCAAGAAGAGGGGTATATAAATACAATAAAATAAACACAGGTTTAAACTTGGTTTAAAGACAGGGCTTAAGATACCACTATTTCTGTGATGCTTTCCCCTCGGTCTGCAGAAGAGAACTGAGTTTAAAGACAGGGATTGGACGTGATCACACATTGTTCCTAAAGGACAATATAAGATTAAGAAAGGCAGTTGGCCTATCAAAGAATCCTAGACTTAGAAGAGAAGAACCATCCAAACCAACCTCCTTGCAGTTTCTCAAGTCGCTCCTGACATGAAAAAAAGTGACTCCTTAGGGTAGCCTAGGATTTGTACTTCCTCAGTGGTATCATAAGGGTAAATTCATTTTTCTACAACTGAGTAAGACCCAGCTCTACTGAAACCACTGTGTTACCTGTATAAAGCATTCGGCGTTAAACTGTTGGGCCTCGGGTCACGCTCTTAACCCCAATATGAGACTCCTGTATTACATTGTGCAACGCTATGCTACATTGCCTTCAGTGCCAGCCGAGTGTGACGTTCCAGTTCTGAATGTGTACCTCTGATGTCAGCACAACACAGCCTTACTTACAGAAGTACCATCAAAAGCATTTACCGTATATACTCGAAGATAAGCCAAGTTTTTCAGCCCTTTTATGAGCTGAAAAAGCCTCCCCTGGCTTATAATCGGGTCAAGGTCAAGGCCCGCAATGGAGCCTGCAGGCTATTGCTTGCAATATGTGATCTATTTCTCTCTTCTCCTCCCTTATCAGTGTGTTTTCTTTTGCAAAGCCTCCCTCGCTCTTAATCAAGCTGGGCTGCAGAGCCTGGAGGCCATTGCTTGCAATATATGATATATTTCACTCCTCCCTTATCAACATGTTTTCTTTTCCAAAGCCTCCCTCGCTCTTAACCAAGGGAATCTTGTGAAAAGGAAAATAAGCCCTTGCAAGTCAGGAAGAAAAATCTATATATACCCATTCATCTTATAAAAGCATTTTCCCCTGAAATATTTGTTAATCTCTGCTACAGATATGTAGGCATTTCCCCCTACAAGCCTTTGCAATCCCTATGTACCTAAATATTTATATATATCTCTATATATTAATTTTATATATGAATTTCCCCTCATAATGATTTTTCTTGCCACACTTGTTGCATGACTTTCCAAAAGCTGGACATCTCAGGTTCGTGAGCTGTACCACAATAACCACACTTATTCTGATTTTTCCATTTGTCTCTGTGTCTTGACTCTCTGGCTCCCAGAGCTTGAGTTATAATCTCTTTGTTTTCTCCATGGGCGTCTTGTAATTCACACACTCCTTCTTCCGATGTTATTGCCATGGTTCTCAGCTGAGCTCTCGTTGTCTCATCAACCTGGCATATCTTCACGGCCTTCTCAAGTGTAAAATCGGCTTCTTGTGACAACTTTTGTTTCAGTTTCTCTTGCTGTAAACTAAAAAAACCTTTATCACTTATCATCTCATTAACTGCCATTCCAAATTCACAGTTGGCTGATTTCAGTTTTAGCTCAGCAATAAATTGCACATTTGTAACTCCAGAACTCTGCATATGGTTCCAGAAACAAAATCTTTCAAACACAGTGTTCTTCCGAGGCAAAAAATAAGTCCTAAACTGTTCCAGAACCTTTTGAAATATCTTTTGGGTTCTCCTCGGCAAAAACAAATGTATTATATAAATACAGTGTGGATATGGAAAGGGAGGGAGGTAGGTGGATATACTCAGGGTTTGGCGGGAATACGTTAGTTCTAGTTTTGTTTTCAACTTGAAAAGAAGGTCTTCAATAATGCGTTTCCATGGAACTGCCTGTGTGAGCCTGCATTGAGTCCTATAGCTTTCAAGAGCTGACACCTTCCCTACAACCACTGTGCTGCCGGGGCTTCAAGCCATCTTATCCTGCGGATGTCATTATCCGAACACACTCTTCGTCTGACCTCGGAGCCTCGGGTTTTGTTCTCGCCGGAGCCATGCCTGTGGCAAGCGCAGGGTTTTTTTTAAACATTAATGCTTTCTGAGCAAAAAAAGAAATAAGCCGTGCTCCAAACTCATGTGCAAACAAACCAACCCCGTAACAACCAGCCACTCGCTTGCTCGCAGGGCTCCCGTCGGGACTTGCTCCGCTCCCTTTGTGGGGCTCCCACTCCTCTTCAATAAAAGAGTGACTAATTTATGAGAGAGAAAAAGGCAAGTTCAACAAATTCACAATGCACAGCCCTCAGGCTGGAGCTGGGCTGGCCGACAGCCGAGGCCCTGCTTTTGCGGGAGTTCCATGTTTACACACCCAAACACACCAAAAAGAGAGTGGAAAAGTGGTGAGACCACCACAATAAAGGCACACCATTTCACAGTTCCAAAAGGCCCTTTGTAGGATTTGTAAACAGAACAAGGCTAAAGTTTGTGGTTTCAAACACTCCCACATTCTGAGGATGCCTGCCATAGATATGGGCGAAACATCAGGAGAGAATACTTCTGGAACATGGCCAGACAGCCCGGAAGACATACAACAACCCTGATTGTATTATGGTTATTTATCTGCCTCACAACCTCTGAGGATGCCTGCCATAGATGTGGGCGAAACATCAGGAGAGAATACTTCTGGAACATGGCCAGACAGCCCAGAAAACTCACAGCAACCCAAAGTGGGACTACGAATACACAACACTCAAGGGCGCTTAACTCTGTGATGCATTCATAACTGTGACATAGGATTCCAGCCAGCCTTCCCATATACATATACCTCACAACCTCTGAGGATGCCTGCCATAGATGTGGGCAAAACGTCAGGAGAGGATATTTCTGGAACATGGCCATACAGCCCGGAAAACATACAACAACACTCCCACATTCCCATTTTATTCGTTTACTAGCCGTGCCCGGCCACGCGGCGTTGCTGTGGCGAAGTCTGGTGGTATTGGAAATAAAGTATTGAGGAATTGGTGGTAGTTAAGGTAAAGGGTAAAGGTTTTCCCCAGACATTAAGTCCATTATAAATGGGTTATATAGCTGTGTGGAAGGGCCTTGAGTCTACACTGCCATATAATCCAGTTAAAATCAGAAAATCTGTATTTTATAGGCATTGTGGAAGAGGCCTAAGTGAGGCCTAACTCTGCCTGTCCCTGGGCTGAGTGGGTTGCTAGGAGCCCAAGTGGGCGGAGCTTAGCCTTCTAGCCCGTGTCTAGTCTTGGAATCTGAACATGGTCAGTCCTGGTTAATACCTGGATGGGAGACCACCAACAAGTGCCAAGGCAAAAGCACCTCTGATCAGGACTTGCCAAAGAAATGCCTATCCAATTTCACGTCTAGTAATGGGAGACAAATCGTCCTCACCACGGCTGAGCGAGTCAAAGGCTATTTCCAGGCTTGCGCTTCATTCAGAAGAGTAAACAGTCAGTTATTCTGTTTATTAGGATCTTCTTCTCACCTGGGAACAAGGAACATAGGTATTCCCCCTGGCACCGCTCATCTCTGGGGGGAAATATAAGTCTTCCTAATGTGAATAAGCTACAACAGAGAAACTACCCTCGGAACTGTTAGCAGGGCTGCTACCTGATTAAATAAATCTCAGATGATTAATCACAGAAATGTTAGTTAATTATATTTGCATAAATATGCATACGGTTAAAAAAAACAATAGGTCAAGGAAACGGCACTTCCCGTTCCTTCCTTAGAAGACGCGTGCAGGTGTCACGGTAGCATAAGAAAGGGAGGAAAATGGAACAAATCAAGCCAACCTTGTACATTGTTGGAGTTTTAAAATAATATTCATATATGCTACCAGATTCATCTGAATCCCCAGGGAGTGTTGTTTTTAAACATCCACGACAGCCATGTCTCTACTACATTACTTTCATTTGTATTCCCTGAAACCTGGAAGGTATAATGTGGAGGACGGCTCATCTAACTACATGCTTTTACATGGGAGAAAGCCTGGCTGGATTCAATAGGAGTTGCTTCAGAGCTTGCGTTATCCATGAAACTGCAATTTTATTATCTTTCTGAAGAGGAGAAGAAAAAGGCACAATGAGCCTTAAATTAAACCAACCCCAACTGACAAAGAGTTCTTCTCTCACCCTGGACTTTCCACAGATATATATAAACTTCCCTTGCTTACTTTCTAACAGACCTCACAACCTCTGAGGATGCCTGCCATAGATGTGGGCGAAAAGTCAGGAGAGAATACTTCTGGAACATGGACATATATTCCTCACAACCTCTGAGGATGCCTGCCATAGATGTGGGTGAAACGTCAGGAGAGAATGCTTCTGGAACATGGACATATATTCCTCACAACCTCTGAGGATGCCTGCCATAGATGTGGGCGAAACGTCAGGAGAGAATACTTCTAGAACATGGCCATACAGCCCTGAAAACGTACAGTAAAACAACTGTAAATCCAGTTGTTTGTTCACACCTTTCTCTCCAGCATTTCTGAGTCTTTCCTAGAATCTATGAAAGTGAGTAAATTATCTCCTTCTCCTTAGAAAATTTATAGTATCGCAAAGGACTACCACCTCACCTGCTTCATAGGAAATCGGGCTGTGGGGCCGGGATGTGGCGCAGGCTGGTGAGCAGCCTGCTGCAATAAATCACTCTGACCATGAGGTCATGATTTGAGGCCAGCCCATGGCGGGGCGAGCACCCGTCAATTAAAAAATAAAAAATAGCCCCTGCTCGTTGCTGACTTAGCAACCCGAAAGATAGTTGCATCTATCAAGTAGGAAATAAGGTAACACTTATCAAGTGGGGAGGCAAATTTAACTAATTTACGACGTTGGAATGAGGAAGTGCTGTCACAGTGGATGATGAAGCAGCTGCTCCCCCCTGTCGCCAGAATCGAACATCCCCTCAGGAGAAGGTTAAATTGCCTCTGCGTCTGTCTCTGTCTCGGTTCTATGTGTATATGGGCATTGAATGTTTGCCCTATATGTATATAATGTGATCCGCCCTGAGTCCCCTTCGGGGTATAAAGAGCACAATACTAGACCATTTCCTTTATTTCATAGAATCATAGAATAGTAGAGTTGGAAGAGACCTCATGGGCCATCTAGTCCAACCCCCTGCTAAGAAGCAGGAAATCGCATTCAAAGCACCCCCGACAGATGGCCATCCAGCCTCTGCTTAAAAGCCTCCAAAGAAGGAGCCTCCACCACGGCCCCGGGGAGAGAGTTCCACTGTCGAACAGCCCTTCTCACAGTGAGGAAGTTCTTCCTGATGTTCAGGTGGAATCTCCTTTCCTGTAGTTTGAAGCCATTGTTCCCTTGTGTCCTAGTCTGCAGGGCAGCAGAAAACAAGCTTGCTCCCTCCTCCCTATGACTTCCCTTCACGTATTTGTACATGGCTATCATGTCTCCTCTCAGCCTTCTCTTCTGCAGGCTAAACATGCCCAGCTCTTTAAGCCGCTCCTCATAGGGCTTGTTCTCCAGACCCTTAATCATTTTAGTCGCCCTCCTCTGGACGCTTTCCAGCTTGTCAACATCTCCCTTCAACTGTGGTGCCCAAAATTGGACACAGTGTGATTCCAGGTGTGGTCTGACCAAGGCAGAATAGAATAAGGGGGAGCAGGACTTCCCTGGATCTAGACGCTATTCCCCTATTGATGAGGCCAGAATCCCATTGGCTTTTTTAGCAGCCGCATCACATTGTTGGCTCATGTTTAACTTGTTGTCCACGAGGACTCCAAGGTCTTTTTCGCACACACTGCTGTCAAGCCAGGCGTCCCCCATTCTGTATCTTTGATTTCCATTTTTTCTGCCGAAGTGAAGTATCTTGCATTTGTCCCTGTTGAACTTCATGTTGTTAGTTTCGGCCCATCTCTCTAGTCTGTCAAGATCGTTTTGAATTCTGCTCCTGTCTTCTGGAGTGTTAGCTATCCCTCCCAGTTTGGTGTCGTCTGCAAACTTGATGATCGTGCCTTCTAACCCTTCGTCTAAGTCGTTAATAAAGATGTTGAACAGAACCGGGCCCAGGACGGAGCCCTGCTTGTGGCACTCCACTTGTCACTTCTTTCCATGATGAAGACGACGCATTGGTGAGCACCGTTTGGGTTCGTTCGCTTAGCCAATTGCAGATCCACCTAACCGTAGCTTTGTCTAGCCCACATTTTACTAGTTTGTTTGCCAGAAGGTCGTGGGGGACTTTGTCGAAGGCCTTACTGAAATCCAGGTACGCTACATCCACAGCATTCCCTGTATCGACCCAACTCGTAACTCTATCGAAAAAAGAGATCAGATTAGTCTGGCATGACTTGTTTTTGGTAAATCCGTGTTGACTATTAGCAATGACCGCATTTGTTTCTAAGTGTTCGCAGACCACTTCCTTGATGATCTTTTCCAGAATCTTTCCTGGTATCGATGTGAGGCTGACCGGACGGTAATTGTTTGGGTCGTTCTTTTTTCCCTTCTTGAAGATAGGGACCACATTCGCCCTCCTCCAATCTGCTGGGACTTCTCCCGTTCTCCAAGAACTCTCGAAGATGATTGCCAGTGGTTCTGAAATAACTTCCGCTAGTTCCTTCAATACTCTTGGATGTAGCTGATCTGGCCCTGGGGACTTGAATTCATTTAGAGCGGCCAGGTGTTCCTGGACAACTTGTTTCCCTATTTGGGGTTGGATTTCCCCCAATCCTTCGTCCATTCCGTGTTGCCGAGGTTGAAGATGGCTTTCTTTTTGTGAGAAGACCGAGGCAAAGAAGGCATTGAGCAGTTCTGCCTTTTCCCTGTCCCCTGTCGCCACCACCCCATCTTCTCCTTGCAATGGCCCTATCGCCTCCTTTTTCTTCCTTTTTCTACCAACGTAAGCAAAAAAGCCTTTTTTGTTGTTTTTTATGTCCCTGGCAAGCCTGAGCTCATTTTGCGCTTTAGCCTTGCGAACCTTTTCCCTACAGGAGTTGGCTATACGTTTGAATTCTTCTTTGGTGATTTCTCCCCTTTTCCACTTCTTGTGCAT
Source organism: Anolis carolinensis (assembly GCF_035594765.1). Lineage (NCBI taxonomy): Eukaryota > Metazoa > Chordata > Lepidosauria > Squamata > Anolidae > Anolis > Anolis carolinensis. The sequence continues at coordinate 5,320,618 of NW_026943826.1, forward strand.
GTCACTTTTGAGCTTTAGCTCAGTTAGAAGTTCTTTGGACATCCATTCTGGCTTCTTTGCACTTGTCTTATTTTTCTTCTTTGTTGGCACTGTTTGCATTTGCGCCTTGAGTATTTCACTTTTGAAAAACTCCCATCCATCCTTAACTCCCTTGTTTTTTAATATCGGCGTCCATGGAATGCTGCTCAGTAATTCCTTCATTTTTTGGAAGTCAGCTCTCTTAAAGTCCAGAATGCGTGTTTGACTTGTCTTAGTTTCAGCATTCCTTTGTATTGCAAACTGCAGGAGCACATGGTCACTTGCCCCTAAGGATACAACCACTTCAACTGTATTGATCAGGTCTTCCACATTTGTTAAGATTAGATCAAGAGTTGCTGATCCCCTTGTTGCCTCTTCTACCTTCTGGACCATAAAATTATCTGCAAGGCAAGTGAGGAATTTGTTGGACTTTGTACTCTTGGCTGAGTTTGTTTTCCAGCAGATATCGGGATAATTGAAATCGCCCATGACTACTATATCTCTTCTTTGTGCCTGTTTGGACAGCTGTTGACAGAAGGCTTCATCAAGTCCTTCATCCTGACTCGGAGGTCTGTAGTAGACACCCACGACAAGATCTTTTTGAGTCCCGGTTCCCTTGATTCTTATCCAGATGCTTTCAAGCTGGTTTCCCGGATTACAGTCTTGCATTTCTTCTGCAACGTAACTGTTTTTGACATATAAAGCTACTCCCCCTCCTCTCCCCTTTGTTCTATTTCTGTGAAAGAGGTTATAGCCCTCAATGGTTAAATTCCAGTGATGGGAGTCATCCCACCAGGTTTCAGTGATGCCTATGACATCGTATGTGTGGTGCTGTGCTAGGAGTTGGAGTTCGTCTTGCTTATTTCCCATGCTCTGAGCATTAGTGTAAAGACATGTAAGCCCCTGTGACCTCCCCTCGAACTGTTTATTTGGGATTATTGTGCTCTCTGTACTTGGTCCTTGCTGTGTTTGTGCAGCCCTCCGTTTAGCCTTTCGACGGTTCCCTGTGGTCGTGGGTAATATAGTGTTCGCCAGGCTGTTGTTCCCCTCCCCCAGTGGATCTAGTTTAAAGTGCGCCTGATGAGGTTTGTGAATCTGTGTGCAAAAAGATGTTTTCCTACTTGTGTGAGATGCACCCCATCGCTTGCCAGTAGGCCATCCTCCTGGAAGAGTATACCATGGTCAAGGAAGCCAAAATGCTCCTCTTGGCACCATTTTCTGAGCCAGTTATTGACCTGTACTATTTTTCCGGCCCTTGTAGAGCCGTGTCCTACAACGGGGAGGAGGGATGAAAAGATCACATGTACATTATACAGTTTTAGCTTTGTTCCCAGAGCTCGAAAATCATTTGTGATCTTTTGAAAAGTATGCCTAGCGGTGTCATTGGTACCTACATGAATCAACATAAGGTGGGGAGGGTGATGGGGCTTTAGGAGCCTGCTGAGCCTCTGAGTGATATGGTGTATTTTTGCCCCCGGAAGGCAGCATGTTTCTCGAGCCATCCCATCCGGTCTGGAAATGATGGCTTCTGTTCCTCTAAGGAGGGAGTCACCTACTACCAAGACCTGTTTCCTTTGAGGATTGACAGGGTCCCTTTTGTGCAAGACAGTGTGTATGTCCCCTGAAGAGTGTTCCTGTTGAAGTGAATCATGTAGGTGTAAAGTGTTGTCCTCCTCCTCAACATCCCCAGTGCATTCATCAATGACAATCCATTGAGATACATCCGAGAGCCCATTACTCTCCCAAGGATGTTCCTGTTGCTCCTGGTCTATGATTGGGGATGGAGCATTTGCATGATTACATAAGTGTGACTGTGGTGATGCACTGTCCCCGTCAGGGCTATCCCCTGCGCATTGATCCAGGGTGGTCCACTGAGTGGTATCTGAGAAACTGTGGTCCTCCACAAGATGTGTTTCCTGATTGTATGTTAATGATGTAAGAATTTCAAATCTGTTGTGTAAATGCAGCTGAGCAGAGGAGTTCTGCGGAGGCTGCCTGGTCCTGCGTCTCCTTCTATGGGTGACCTCCTTCCAAGCCTGAGGGTTGTCTACCTTTGAGTTGATCTCCCCATAAGGTTCCTGATCATGGTCTTGGTGGTGTTGGTGTGATGCAGGCTGCTGATCTACAGCAGCGTGTTGTGCAGTGTCCAAGAAGAGCTCGAGTGCCTGAATGTCCTTAAGGGTCTTAATACGGTGCTCGAGCTGTTGGATCCTCTGCTCCATCAGAGTCATCTGTTTGCATTTGGAGCAGATGTAGTTGTCTAGTTTTTGTGTGAAAAAGCGGAACATGCCACAGCTGGTGCATGTGATGGGAATGTTTTGCTTTTGTTGCATCTCTTGGTGAGCGTGGTGGCCAAGTGGGATCTTTGTACAGTTAAGTAATATGCACGCACTTTATGTGCAAACTGCAACAAACCACCTCTTTGTGTATTTGTTTATGTTGCTTTGTTTCCTGTATGTACTGCAAAGGATAGTTAGTAAAGGTGCCTTTTTTGCGCGCGCCGTCAGGAGCCAAGCCCACACTCAGTTTAAAATCTTAGCCAAATCTTAGCCAAATCCTACCTGAAGCCAGGGAGCAAAAATGTCCTCCTGCTGCCTCTGCTTCTGCGAAAACCAACTTTCTTAAAGATATACTGAAGCAGAGCCAACAATATACATATTGAGCAGAGCCAACAATATACAAATTGAAAACTATTTGCTGCTTATCCATTGCCGCTTACCAGAAGACAACCGAAACTGGAGTAAACCCAGGAGCCAATAGTAAACGGACTATTGCAATCTACAGCCAGCTACTTAGAAACAGCATTGTGTTCTCCTAGCTGGGGCTCTTTTTGACAACTACTCAGAATCAACATTCATGCATAGTTTGTTCCCCAGACTTGGGATCTTACTCTTGAGAAACTGAACTTACTTCCAATAGACTGTAATTGCAAGAGATATGCTATACATTTGATGTCATCAACACAGGATCTCAAAGAATCAAAAGAACTTTTGGTCAAGGTTTTTTTTTTTGGAACAAGCTTTTCAATACCTGTGAAGTCTTAAAAGATATATTAACCAATATTATTTTGCAAAGGTTGAATGTGTTTATATTATTTTGGTTGGCAAATTCAATTGATGTTTAAATAGTGGAGACTATTACAGTCTGGAAGATACTACTGTGGATTATAACAGTTGACTGTACTTATTATTTTCATTATTGTTGTTAACTCTCAGGTAATATTGTATGTATATGGTGCTCTCAATTACATAGTGCAACTTATGTTTTGAAACTTTATAGTATTTGCTTATCCCTTTTACATAGAAGGAAGATAGCTCTATACTCAGAGAGGCCTGACTATTTCTGTGGCCTTTGCAAGATGCTCTAATATACACATCTCTTTTTGTGTTTTGAACCTTTATAGTGTTTGTTTATCTCTTCGACATTATAAGAAGCACTGCTTGAATATGAAGCAAAAAGTGGGTGCTAGAAATAATATCATACAAAAGCTGGCACAACCTGGGGATCACAACCAGACACAGTGAAGACATCTGACCTTGTGTTTTGCTACTCTGCTGTGGAATACATCTCACCACGTTAAAACAGTGGATGTGGCTCTTAATGAGACATGCCGCATGATCACAGGATGTCTGCATCCTACGCCACTGGAGAAATTATACTGTTTAGCCAGTATTGCACCACCTGATATCTGCCGAATATCTGACAATAATGAAAGGACATCTCCGGCCCATCCACTGTTTGGATATCAGCCAGCATGCCAACGCCGTAAATCAAGAAAAAGCTTTCTAAGATCTACAAAGTTACTCAGCAAGTGAGAGTCCAAACGTGGCAGGCTAAAACCTGGATGGGAAGAGGGGAGAGAAACTGGGATGTTTTAATAGCAGTAGTCCTAATGGGATGACAGAGGTTTAATCACGACTGCTCTGCCAAATCAGTAGGATTGGAGGCCTGTTTATTTCCCTTCATTTTGGAGCAAAGTGACAGCACCAGGGCAGACTCAGAGATGCAAAAGCTCAATAACACCCAGCTGCACCTTGACATTCGGCCAAGCATCCTGTGAGATGCTCCTCACCTGGCAGAGGTGTTCCCTTGGCATCAACACCCAAAAGGAGGCAAATGCAAGAAGATGTTGCAATTCCTTGGGAACAGAAAGAGGCCAGGCCTGGAGGCGAAACCGAAGAGGCATCTCGGGAGACTTTGGTTTGGTGTTGGCCTCTCAACTCCCAGCGATTAAAACTGGTAGAGCACCTGGCCTGGATGACTTTTCAGCTGGGCCCAAAGCTGAAAACTGGCTTTTGAAATTCTACAATCAATGCTTGGCACACAAACAGATTCCCAGAGCGTGGAGGGAAACTAAGTTCATTGCCATTTTAAAACCTGGTAAAGATGCCTCCAATGCCAGGAACTGCCGACCAATCTTATGTCATCTATATAAAGTCTATGAGAGGATGCTATTAAATCGATTGGGACCTGTTGTCGAACCTAAGCTTATTGCACAACAAGCAGGGAAAAACTGTATAGGTCAAATTCTTCATCTGACTGAGCATATCGAGGAAGGATATGAGAAAGGCTGCATCACGGGAACAGTTTTTGTGGACCTTACGGCAGCCTATGACACGGTGCAACATAGAAAAATTTTGCATAAAGTCTACGACATCACCCGGGACTTTGATTTTACAAAACTGTCCAGACCCTGCTGGAAAACCACAGCTTCTATGTGGAAGAGGCCTAAGTGAGGCCTAACTCTGCCTGTCCCCTGGGTGAGTGGGTTGCTAGGAGACCAAGTGGGCAGAGCTTAGCCTTCTAACTGGCAGCAATTGGATAAAAACAATTATTCCTCTCCCTCTAATTAGGACTTTCTTTTCTTTTCTTTTTGTTGTATCAACCTAGAGGCGTGGATGATGGGTTGTGTTGTCAATTTTCGAGGTTGTGGGGTGTTTAGTTTTGTTGTTTTGGCGGTCGCCAGGATTCCATCACACACATACACACACACACACACACACACACACACATATATATATATATAATCATTCTATTATTATTCTATTATTATTGTAGTATATTAGCATATTATTACTATTATATTATTCATTATTCATGACTACATTGAAACTAGAATAGAGAGAAATCAGTGTGGAAACTGCAAGAGGTACCATAGATTATTGTACATGGAAATAAGGGTAGTAAATAGTTTTTGATTTATTGCAATTATATATTTTTGTTATGTAAACTATACATATTGCGAAATTATGGGTCTTTTTCTCTCGAAGTGACACACCACCCAAGTCATGCTAGGTTTTTTGGTGAATTTTGACACACCAAGCGCAAAAGGTTGCCCATCATTGCCTTAGACCGAACACTAACATATAGGAAACACTAAGCACAAAGTAGACACGCAACAACATCCTGCATAAACAACATTTCCCCTGTATTGGAAAAAAAAAGGTACAGTAGAGTCTCACTTATCCAAGCTAAACGGGCCAGCAGAAGCTTGGATAAGCAAATAACTTGGATAATAAGGAAGGATTAAGGAAAAGAAAAAGCAGTTCAATATTATGTAATGTTATGTTGTAATTTCTGTATTTACGAATTTAGCACCAAAATATCACAATATATTGAAAACATTGACTACAAAAATGGCTTGGATAATCTAGAAGCTTGGATAAGCAAGGCTTGGATTAGTGAGACTCTACTGCAGGGGTCCCCAAACTAAGGCCCGGGGGCCAGATGCGGCCCATCGAAGCCATTTATCCGGCCCCCACGGCACAAGGGCAGAAGGGGGTTGGGCTAAATGACCCAAGGGGTCTCTTCTTCTCTTACAACCATTATTATTATTATTATTATTATTATTATTATTATTATTATTATTATTATTAGAAACACAACAAGATGAGTCCACAGCAGATACTCTGCTGGCTGTTGTTTTGGATCACACGTCGGACACTTCCCAAGTGTCTAGGGCTGTGTGATGTATCTGCGACTAATGTGTGCAGATCCCAGTAAGGTGGCCTTCTGCAGCTGGCAGATGGTAATTTTGTCAGAGCCGATTGTGTTTAAGTGCAGGCCAAGGCTTTTAGGCAGTGCATCCAGTGTGCCGATCACCACTGGGACCACCTTGACTGGCTTGTGCCAGAGTTTTTGTAATTCGATCTGTAAATCCTCATATCGTGTCAGCTTTTCCAGTTGTTTCTCCTCAATCCTGCTGTCACCTGGGATTGCAACATCGACAATCCATACTTTGTTTTTTAACACGATTGTGAGGTCAGGAGTATAGTGTTCCAAAAAACTGTATTAATATTATTATTATTATTATTATTATTATTATTATTATTATCATCATCATCATCATCATTGAAGCTGGGTGGCCATCTGTCAGGGATGCTTTGCTTGTGCTTTTGGTGCACAAGGGCAGAACGGGATTGGACTAAATGGCCCAAGGGGTCTCTTCCAACCCTCTTTATTATTATTATTATTAACATTGAAGCTGGGTGGCTATCTGTCGGGGTGCTGTGCTTGTGCTTTTGGTGCACAAAGGCAGAACGGGATTGGACTCAATGGCCCAAAGGGTCTCTGCCAACCCTTTTTTTATTATTGTTATTGTTATTTATTTATTTATTTATTATTATTATTATTATTATTATTATTATTATTATTATTATTATTTTATTATGACACAGCAAACAAGATAGACATGCTGGATTTCATATCACAAAATCACAAGTCGAACACTTCCAAGTGTCTAGGACTGTGTGATGTATTTTCGGATGATGTGTGCAGATCCCAGTAGGGTGGCCTTTTGCAGCTGGCAGATCCTAATTTTGTCAATGTCTATAGTTTCCAAATGCCGGCTGAGATCTTTTGGCACGGCACCCAGTGTGCCCATCACCACCGGGACCACCTGCACTGGTTTCTGCCAGAGTCTTTGAAGTTCAATCTTGAGGTCCTGATAGCGGCTGAGTTTTTCCTGTTGTTTTTCGTCAATGCGACTGTCACCTGGGATGGCAACATCAATGATCCAAACCTTTTTCTTTTCCACAACTGTGATGTCTGGTGTGTTGTCTTCCAGAACTTTGTCAGTCTGGATTCAGAAGTCCCACAGTATTATTATTATTGCTTGGTGGCCAACCATAGTCCGGCCCTCCAACAGTCCGAAGGATTGTGAACTGGCCCCCTGTTTAAAAAGTTTGGGGACCCCTCCTCTAGCGAGATTACAAAGTTTTGCAGACATGGGATTGCCAAGGACTTTTGCTCCCCTTGGCATGAAGGCTGGGAAGAGCAGCTTCCCTCTTTAAACACCCAAAACAGTATCTGTTCAGAGTAGGAATGATTGGGTGGGGAAAGGTTTTTCAGCCTCAAGGCCCAATTCCAGTTTGGGAAGGATCGGGGAAGCATTCCAGAACAAAGGTGGGGCGAAGGGCACAGAGGAAGGCCAAAGCAGCCTGGGCGAGGCCGGTGTGATTCCTACTCATTTGGACCTTTTCCCATCTAGGATACAAGCACAGTTCAATTCCCTGCATGTCGGCTTCGGCATCGATTCGGGAACAACCGCCAACTGGGTTGGAGATCAAAGCAACCTTCCCAGGCTTTAAATGACGCCTGATCCCCAATCACCGATGGGAGATAAGAGCAAACAAAAACTGATCAGTCCTATTGGAAGGCAGTGCCTTCATTTTATCTCCACCGTTCCATATTAGCAAGACGTAGGACCCGGGCTTCCCAGTTTGAGCCCAATTTCCACAAATATAGTGTCGTTTGAGTGCCACTGATATCCACCCAAAAAGCAACAAGTTGATTCCAAATCTATCTATATATATAAAAGAGTGAGGGCATCACGGCAACCCACAAAACAACAACACTACAGGCCCCCCAACCTCGAAATTTGACAACACAACCCATCATCCACGCCTCTAGGCTGATACAACAAAAAGAAAATAAAAATAAAGTCCTAATTAGAGAGAGAGGGATAATTGCTTTCATCCAATTGCTGCCAGTTAGAAGGCTAAGCTCCTCCAACTTGGTCTCCTAGCAACCCAATAAAAAAAAATAATAAACACTAAAAAATACAATAAAATACTATAATAACAGAAAATAACTAAAAATAATACAAGAAAATAATAAAATATAATAAATAAAAATATAACTTACAATAAAAGTAATTAAAAAATGCAAATAATGTCAAATAAAAATTACACAACAATTTTTAACCAATACCACCACCACTTTGCCACAGCAACGCGTGGCTGGGCACAGCTAGCATATATATAAAAGGGTAATGGAATCACGGCACCGGACAAAACAACTAAACTAAACGCCCCACAACCTCGAAAATTGACAGCACAACCTCTCATCCACGCCTCTACGTTCATACAACAAAAAGAAAAGTAAAATTAAGTCCTAGCCACAGCAACGCGTGGCCGGGCACAGCTAGTATTATTTAGAAAGAGAAAACTCTGTTACAGCCAAAGTATAAACAACCCGCATGATAGAGTCAAAACACAAGACAGAAATGTAGTAAAAAGAACACAATGGGGAAAATAAACTGATCAAGAAAACACTTTCAAAGCCATGCCTTAAGTCCTTTCGGGGAGATGGTGGCGGGATATAAATAAAGATGATGATGATTATTATTATTATTATTATTTTATTATGACACAGCAAACAAGATAGATATGCTGGATTTCGTATCACAAAATCACAAGTCGAACACTTCCCAAGTGTCTAGGACTGTGTGATGTATTATTATTATTATTATTATTATTATTATTATATTATGACACAGCAAACAAGATAGATATGCTGGATTTCGTATCACAAAATCACAAGTCGAACACTTCCCAAGTGTTTAGGACTGTGTGATGTATTATTATTATTATTATTATTATTATTATTATTATTATTATTATTATTTTATTATGACACAGCAAACAAGATAGATATGCTGGATTTCGTATCACAAAATCACAAGTCGAACACTTCCCAAGTGTCTAGGACTGTGTGATGTATTATTATTATTATTATTATTATTATTATTATTTTATTTTATTTTATTATGACACAGCAAACAAGATAGATATGCTGGATTTCGTATCACAAAATCACAAGTCAAACACTTCCCAAGTGTCTAGGACTTCTGCCGGGAAGTAGCAGCCAATAATGAAAGGACCAAGGCAGTGACATCTCCGGCCCATCCTCTGTTTAGATATCAACCACCATGCCAATGTCTTAAATCAAGAAATAGTTTTCTAAGATCCACAGAGATACTCGCAGGAACACCTCAGCAAGCGAGAGTCCAAAAGTGGCAGGCTCAAACACAGACCTTCAACCCATGGCTGGTACCAAAAGAGAGACTTCCTCCTGGACACACAGAAAACTGGGCGACTTGGAGGGTGCTGAACAGGCTGCGCTCTGGCACCACGAGATGCAGCGCCAACCTTAAAAAAGGCTACAAAGCGGATTCCACGACATGCGAGTGCAGTGAAGAGCAAACCACAGACCACTGACTACACTGCAGCCTGAGCCCTACCACATGCACAATGGAGGACCTTCTCACAGTGACACCAGAGGCACTCCAAGTGGCAAGTGATTTCAAAGAAAATCTAATATAATTCCAATTTTTTAACTTCACTTGAATTTTCAAATACATTACAACTGTACCCTCGGTTTGCCTCTGACAAAATAAATAAATAAACAAATAATAATAATAATAATAATAATAATAATAATAATAATAATATGCCCTGGCAGAATATGTAAAGCAAAGCGAAGAACCTGCTTTGATTGAAGTCAAAAATCAGAAACTCCTCAAAGCACAGCAGACAAAAAACCATTACAAGAAAACCGCACTACAAACTAGAGCTGACAGCTGGCACAACAAAACATTGCATGGAAAGTTCCTTAGAATCATAGAATAGTAGAGTTGGAAGAGACCTCATGGGCCATCTAGTCCAACCCCCTGCCAAGAAGCAGGAAATCGCATTCAAAGCACCCCCGACAGATGGCCATCCAGCCTCTGCTTAAAAGCCTCCAAGGAAGCCTCCACCACAGTCAGGGGCAGAGAGTTCCACTGCCGAACAGCCCTCACAGTGAGGAAATTCTTCCTGGTGTTCAGGACATCTTGACAAAATTGAAGGAAAAGCTGATAAGGAGAAACCTGGCTCTGGCTCACAAATGGGACCCTGAAGAAGGAGACAGAAGGCCTGATTCTTGCAGCCCAGGAGCAAGCCATCAGAACAAATGCAATTAAGGCCAAGATCGAAAAATAAGCTGATGACCCAAAATGCAGACTGTGCAAGGAAACCGACGAAACCATTGATCATATCCTCAGCTGCTGTAAGAAAATCGCACAGACAGACTACAAACAGAGGCACAACTATGTGGCCCAAATGATTCATTGGAACTTATGCCTCTAGTACAGCAGCAAAGAACTGGTGGGATCACAAACCTGCAAAAGTCTTGGAAAATGAGCACGCAAAGATACTGTGGGACTTCCGAATCCAGACTGACAAAGTTCTGGAACACAACACACCAGACATCACAGCTGTGGAAAAGAAAAAGGTTTGGATCATTGATGTCGCCATCCCAGGTGACAGTCGCATTGACGAAAAACAACAGGAAAAACTCAAGCCGCTCTCAGGACATTATTATTATTATTATTATTATTATTATTATTATTATTATTATTGTTATTATTATTATTGAAGGAGTGAAGAAAGGAAGGAAAGGATGCTCCTCCCAAGGCCCGGCATCCAAGGCTTCGAGGCCAAACGGAGCCGGCTCCTCTTCTCGTCCTTTTTGGCAGGGTTCGTTTTTAAACAAACAATCTGAAGAAACACTGAGGATTTAAGTAAACAGCGGGAGATTTATCTGACAGGCCTCCTAAAGAGCCTCCCTCCCGCTGCCCAGCCTCTCCTCCGCGGTGACTCCAAGGGCAGGAAACCCATTCCCAAAAGGACACCCTTCCCCAAAATCCCCCTTTTAGGAACCCAGATGCCACAGATTTGGGTTTCCATCCACACTATTTTCTGGCACATATTAAAGGAGAATTAGCAGGGAAGTAAGGACTCCTTCATGCAGAAATAGGACTTACTTACTTTCTTTCTTTCTTTCTTTCTTTCTTTCTTTCTTTCTTTCTTTCTTCCCTGCACTTTCCCCCCTTTCCTTTCTCTTCTTTCCCTCCTTTTTCTTTCTTCTCTCTTTCTTTCCTTTCTCCCTTCTCCGGCTCAGAGAGGGCCTACCTCATAATGTCTCCATGGCAATGTGGCTCTTTCCTCCCTTCCCCTCATACACAAATCACCTTTCTTTCCCAGTGGCATCGCAAAGGGCCACTTCACCTAGCGACTGCCAACCCAGCAACATCACAGAGGACCACTTCACCCAGCAATAGCCAATCCAGTGACATCGCAGAGGGCCACTTTACCCAGCAATAGCCAACCCAGTGGCATCGCAAAGGGCCACTTCACCCAGCAATAGCCAACCCAGTGGCATCGCAGAGTGATGGCCAACCCAATGACTCCACCTAGCGACGACCCACCCAGAGACATCAAAGAGGGCCACTCCACCAGCGACAGCCAACCCAGCGAAATTGCAGAGGGCTACTTCACCTAGTGACAGCCAACCCAGCGACATCGAGGAAGGCCACTTCACCTAGTGACAGCCAGCCCAGAGACATTCGCAGAGGGCTACTTCACCCAGCAATAGCCAACCCAGCGACATCACAGAGGGCCACTTCACCCAGCAATAGCCAACCCAGCAAAATCGCAGAGGGCTACTTCACCTAGTGACAGCCAACCCAGCGACATCGAGGAAGGCCACTTCACCTAGCGACAGCCAACCCAGCGGCATTCGCAGAGGGCTACTTCACCCAGCAATAGCCAACCCAGCGACATTGCAGAGGGCCACTTCACCCAGCAATAGCCAACCCAGTGACATCGCAGAGGGCCACTTCACTCAGCAATAGCCAACCCAGCGACATTGCAGAAGGCCACTTCACCTAGTGACAGCCAACCCAGCGACATCGAGGAGGGTCACTTCACCTAGTGATGGCCAACCCAGCAACATCAAGGAGGGCCACTTCACCTAGCAACAGCCAACCCAGCGACATTGCAGAGGGCCACTTCACCCAGCAATAGCCAACCCAGTGACATCGCAGAGGGCCACTTCACCTAGCAACAGCCAACCCAGCGACATTGCAGAAGGCCACTTCACCTAGTGACAGCCAATCCAGTGACATCGCAGAGGGCCACTTTACCCAGCAATAGCCAACCCAGTGGCATCGCAAAGGGCCACTTCACCCAGCAATAGCCAACCCAGTGGCATCGCAGAGTGATGGCCAACCCAATGACTCCACCTAGCGACGACCCACCCAGAGACATCAAAGAGGGCCACTCCACCAGCGACAGCCAACCCAGCGAAATTGCAGAGGGCTACTTCACCTAGTGACAGCCAACCCAGCGACATCGAGGAAGGCCACTTCACCTAGTGACAGCCAGCCCAGAGACATTCGCAGAGGGCTACTTCACCCAGCAATAGCCAACCCAGCGACATCACAGAGGGCCACTTCACCCAGCAATAGCCAACCCAGCAAAATCGCAGAGGGCTACTTCACCTAGTGACAGCCAACCCAGCGACATCGAGGAAGGCCACTTCACCTAGCGACAGCCAACCCAGCGGCATTCGCAGAGGGCTACTTCACCCAGCAATAGCCAACCCAGCGACATTGCAGAGGGCCACTTCACCCAGCAATAGCCAACCCAGTGACATCGCAGAGGACCACTTCACCCAGCAATAGCCAACCCAGCAAAATTGCAGAAGGCCACTTCACCTAGTGACAGCCAACCCAGCGACATCGAGGAGGGTCACTTCACCTAGTGATGGCCAACCCAGCAACATCAAGGAGGGCCACTTCACCTAGCAACAGCCAACCCAGCGACATTGCAGAGGGCCACTTCACCCAGCAATAGCCAACCCAGTGACATCGCAGAGGGCCACTCACCTAGTGACAGCCAACCGAACAACATCGAGGAGGGCCACTTCACCTAGTGATGGCCAACCAAATGACATCACAGAGGGCCACTTCACCTAGTGATGGCCAACCCAATGACTCCACCTAGCGATGACCCACCCAGTGACATCAAAGAGGGCCACTCCACCAGCGACAGCCAACCCAGTGAGTTCACAGAGGGTCACTTCACCTAGGGCCAGCCAACCCAGTGACATCGCGGAGGGCCACTTCACCTATCCTCCTCAGCAAAAAAGCATTAAATCAATTCTCAAGTTCCCTTTTTCAAGAAAATAATTGTTACAGATAGACAGATCGCCTCCTAAAAACAACAAGGAATCAATTAACTCCTAAACTAATTGCTCCGAGAGATAATTGTATCACGACCGAACCTCCCGTGTTTCCAGATGATAAAATTCCATTAAAAATCATGTATATATGGGAGAGCAACAGAGAAGCTGGGCAGATATGATCAGAGAGAAAAAAGGCTTGCTTTTGTGGAGATTTTCTTGTCCCTAAAGACAAGCCACAAATCTACAAAAATAAAAAAGGGCTTTGCCGACAGGGTCAGATAATCTCCTTTTCTAGAAAGGGCCGCTTGGTGCTCACTTCAGCCCCATTTCAAATATTTTTACCTTATTTGGATGAAATATATTATTTTTCTAATGAAAGGCAAGGATTTTCCCCTCCCTCCCGGTTTCCCCCTTTCCGTCCAGCTCCTGCCTTTATTAGGTTCATGTTTTGCTCCTTTGAGTTGGGAAACTGGTTTTCTCGCTCTTGTTTGAGCAGAAGCCATTCTTAACCACATAGAGATCCTTGAAATATCCAAAATCAATCCTGGTTGGATTTATGAGAATCTGGCACTCTAAAACCCCAAAAAAGAACTTCGGATTTGCCAGATTCCAATCATAACAACATTCACAACTTGCTTTGATGCGTTTGTCATCATAAGACTGAAAAGAATTCACCCCGATAAAAATTTATCCTGCAAAAGAGTCTAATAAGACTTCCTAAATACTGTATATACTCGAGTATAAGTCTAGTTTTCAGCCCTTTTTTTAAGACTGAAAAAGGCCCCCTCGGCTTATACTCGGGTGAGGGTCCTAGTTGGCTTATATTTGGGTCAGCTTATACTCAAGAATATATGGTACATTTATTATTTTTCTCTATTATTATTGATATTATTACAATTATTATTTTTCTCTATTGTTATTGGTATTATTACATTTATTATTTTTCTCTATGATTATTGGTATTATTACAATTATTATTTTTCTCTATTGTTATTGGTATTATTACATTTATTATTTTTCTCTATTATTATTGGTATTATTATAGTTATTCTTTTTCTCTATTACTATTGGTATTATTACAGTTATTCTTTTTCTCTGTTATTATTAGTATTATTACATTTATTATTTTTCTCTATGATTATTGGTATTATTACATTTATTATTTTTCTCTATGATTATTGGTATTATTACAATTATTATTTTTCTCTATTGTTATTGGTATTATTACATTTATTATTTTTCTCTATTACTATTGGTATTATTACAGTTATTCTTTTTCTCTATTATTATTAGTATTATTACATTTATTATTTTTCTCTATTATTGTTGCTACTATTACATTTATTTTACTCTATTTTTTATTATTATTAATACTTTTATTATTTCACTCTGATCTTATTATCATTACATTTATTATTTTACTCTATTTATGATTACATGTACTGGTATTATTTTCCTGTATTATTTATTATTATTATTATATTATTATTATTATTATTATTATTATTATTACATGTATTGTTTTATTCTATTATTATTAAAAGTCTACATAAGCACATTTACATTGAAGAATACAGTAGAGTCTCACTTATCCAACACTCGCTTATCCAACGTTCTGGATTATCCAACGCATTTTTGTAGTCAATGTTTTCAATACATCGTGATATTTTGGTGCTAAATTCGTAAATACAGTAATTACTACGTAGCATTACTGCGTATTGAACTAGTTTTTCTGTCAAATTTGTTGTCTAACATGATGTTTTGGTGCCTAATTTGTAAAATCATAACCCAATTTGATGTTTAATAAGCTTTTCCTTAATCTCTCCTTAGTATCCAATATATACACTTATCCAGTGTTCTGCCAGCCCGTTTAGCTTGGATAAGTGAGACTCTACTGTATGTATATATATAATATATACAATTATAATAGTGTAATATAGTGTGTATATATATCATAGAATCATAGAATCATAGAATAGTAGAGTTGGAAGAGACCTCAAGGGCCATCTAGTCCAACCCCCCGCTAAGAAGCAGGAAATCGCATTCAAAGCACCCCCGACAGATGGCCATCCAGCCTCTGCTTAAAAGCTTCCAAGGAAGGAGCCTCCACCACGGCCCCGGGGAGAGAGTTCCACTGCCGAACAGCCCTTCTCACAGTGAGGAAGTTCTTCCTGATGTTCAGGTGGAATCTCCTTTCCTGTAGTTTGAAGCCATTGTTCCCTTGTGTCCTAGTCTGCAGGGCAGCAGAAAACAAGCTTGCTCCCTCCTCCCTATGACTTCCCCTCACATATTTGTACATGGCTATCATGTCTCCTCTCAGCCTTCTCTTCTGCAGGCTAAACATGCCCAGCTCTTTAAGCCTCTCCTCATAGGGCTTGTTCTCCAGACCCTTAATCATTTTAGTTGCCCTCCTCTGGACGCTTTCCAGCTTGTCAACATCTCCCTTCAACTGTGGTGCCCAGAATTGGACACAGTGTGATTCCAGGTGTGGTCTGACCAAGGCAGAATAGAGGGGGAGCATGACTTCCCTGGATCTAGACGTTATTCCCCTATTGATGCAGGCCAAAATCCCATTGGCTTTTTTAGCTGCCGCATCACATTGTAGGCTCATGTTTAACTTGTTGTCCACGAGGACTCCAAGATCTTTTTCGCACACACTGCTGTCAAGCCAGGCGTCCCCCATTCTGTATCTTTGATTTCCATTTTTTCTGCCGAAGTGAAGTATCTTGCATTTGTCCCTGTTGAACTTCATTTTGTTAGTTTTGGCCCATCTCTCTAGTCTGTCAAGATCGTTTTGAATTCTGCTCCTGTCTTCTGGAGTGTTAGCTATCCCTCCGAGTTTGGTGTCATCTGCAAACTTGATGATCGTGCCTTCTAACCCTTCGTCTAAGTCGTTAATAAAGATGTTGAACAGAACCGGGCCCAGGACGGAGCCCTGCGGCACTCCACTTGTCACTTCTTTCCATGATGAAGACGACGCATTGGTGAGCACCCTTTGGGTTCGTTCGCTTAGCCAATTACAGATCCACCTAACCGTAGTTTTGTCTAGCCCACATTTTACTAGTTTGTTTGCCAGAAGGTCGTGGGGGACTTTGTCGAAGGCCTTACTGAAATCTAGATATGCTACATCCACGGCATTCCCTGTATCGACCCAACTCGTAACTCTATCGAAAAAAGAGATCAGATTAGTCTGGCATGACTTGTTTTTGGTAAATCCGTGTTGACTATTAGCAATGACCGCATTTGTTTCTAAGTGTTTGCAGACCACTTCCTTAATGATCTTTTCCAGAATTTTGCCTGGTATTGATGTGAGGCTGACCGGACGGTAATTGTTTGGGTCGTTCTTTTTTCCCTTCTTGAAGATAGGGACCACATTCGCCCTCCTCCAATCTGCTGGGACTTCTCCTGTTCTCCAAGAACTCTCGAAGATGATTGCCAGTGGTTCTGAAATAACTTCCGCTAGTTCCTTCAATACTCTTGGATGTAGCTGATCTGGCCCTGGGGACTTGAATTCGTTTAGAGTGGCCAGGTGTTCCTGGACAACTTGTTTCCCTATTTGGGGTTGGATTTCCCCCAATCCTTCGTCCATTCCATGTTGCTGAGGTTGAAGATGGCTTTCTTTTTGTGAGAAGACCGAGGCAAAGAAGGCATTAAGCAGTTCTGCCTTTTCCCTATCCCCTGTCACCATCACCCCATCTACTCCTTGCAGTGGCCCTATCGCCTCCTTTTTCTTCCTTTTTCTACCCACATAAGCAAAAAAACCTTTTTTGTTGTTTTTTATGTCCCTGGCAAGCCTGAGCTCATTTTGCGCTTTAGCCTTGCGAACCTTTTCCCTACAGGAGTTGGCTATACGTTTGAATTCTTCTTTGGTGATTTCTCCCCTTTTCCACTTCTTGTGCATGTCACTTTTGAGCTTTAGCTCAGTTAGAAGTTCTTTGGACATCCATTCTGGCTTCTTTGCACTTGTCTTAATATATATACAGTAGAGTCTCGCTTATCCAACGTAAACGGGCCGGCAGAATGTTGAATAAACGAATACCTTGGATAATAAGGAGGCATTAAGGAAAAGCCTATTAAACATCAAATTAGGTTATGATTTTACAAATTAGGCACCAAAACATCATGTTATACAACAAATTTGGCAGAAAAAGTAGTTCAATACGCAGTAATGCTATGTAGCAATTACTGTATTTATGAATTTAGCACCAAAATATCACAATGTATTGAAAACATTGACTACAAAAATGTGTTGGATAATCCAGAACCTTGGATAAGCGAGTCTTGGATAAGTGAGACTGTACTGTATTACATTTATTTTACTCTATTTTTATTATTATTAATAATACATTTATTATTTCACTCTGATCTTATTATCATTACATTTATTATTTTACTCTATTTATGATTACATGTACCAGTATTATTTTCCTGTATCTATTATTATTATTATTACATGAATTATTTTATTCTATTATTATTAAATGTCTACATAAGCATATTTACATTGAAGATGAGAATAATGATTTGATCAGAGTCAGAAAGTCTTATCTTAAGAGTTTTATGTAAATATTCAAAAACATTGAACCTACTGATGCCTCAATTAATGTCATTTTATTGGTATCTTTTTCTATTTCTGAGATTTACCACTCTCGGCTTATACTGCATTTATTATTTTACTCTATTTATTATTACAGTAGAGTCTCACTTATCCAACACTCACTTATCCAATGTTCTGGATTATCCAACGCATTTTGTAGTCAATGTTTTCAATATAGCATAATATTTTGGTGCTAAAATCGTAAATACAGTAATTACTACATAGCATTAATGTGTAATGAACTACTTTTCAGTCAAATTTGCTGTATAACATGATGTTTTGGTGCTTAATTTGTAAAATCATAACCTATTTTGATGTTTAATAGGCTTTTCCTTAATCTCTCCTTATTATCCAACATATTTGCTTATCCAATGTTCTGCTGGCCTGTTTATGCTGGATAAGGGAGACTCTACTGTACTTGTATTATTTTCCTGTATTTATTAGCATTATTATTACATGTATTATTTTCCTGTATTATTATTATTATTTATTATTATTATTATTATTATCACATGTATTATTTTACTCTATTATTATTAAAAGGATACATAAGCACATTTACACTGAAGAAGATGAGAATAATGATCTAATCAGAGTTGGTCAGTCTTATCTTAAATTTGAGCTTGATGTAAATATTCAAAAACATTTAACCTACTGATGCCTCAATTAATGTAATTTTATTGGTATCTATTTTTATTTCTGAAATTTCCCACTCTCGGCTTATACTGGTCAATGATTTTCCAGTTTTTTACCAGTAGTAGACCCCTTTTATCTCCAATGGTTGATGCTGTATTATTACTCATTTGTTCTGATTTTATGTGTTTTATTGTATTTTTAAAATGTTTAAATTGTTTATTTTATTTGACTTATGCTATTACTGTTTTGTTTTGATATTCATTGTGATTGCTTTATTCTGTTTGGTGGCGGGATAGAAAAATAAAGTATTATTATTATTATTCTTTCCCACCCTTGTCTTATACTCGAGTTAATAAGTTTTCCCAGTTTTAGTGGTAAAATTAGGTGCCTCAGCTTGTATTCGGGTTGGCTTATACTCGTTTATACGGTATATATACACACACATATTGTCACAGACAGAACGCCAGCGAGTAAAACAAAACTTAGTTTATTGAGGTTACAGAACTAAAAACGCCCGTAGGAAACAAAGAACAGGGCAAACACTTGACTTCAGTGTAATAAGTAACAAAAAACAGCTCAGTTGCGCTTAAACGGTTCAAAGGAATAAACCGGGTTAAACAGAAGTATAATCCGGATTAAATCAAAAGTGCTTACTTCAGCCTGGCAAACAATGCAAACAAAAGAGGATTAACAGGAGTCAGAATGTAAACAACAGACTGGTAGCAGATTCCTCTCTGCTACTCAGAAACAGCAGGAGAATAAACCAGGCCTGTTTATTCCTTCCTGCAGCGAACAAAAAGCGTGGTCGTAGTCAGGATTCGGTTTAAGGTTCAGCGGCCAACGATATCCAGGTCCAGGCGCAACAGTCAGGGTAACGGCAGTCAGCAGGGTCCCAATCAGGTCCAGAGGTCAATAGCCAAGCGTAGTCGTCAAGAAGTCCAAAGGTCTGACCGATAGCCAGCAGAAGGGATAATCCAGAGTTGAAGTCAGTCAGTCCAGCGTCA